>NW_025760461.1:0-3605 GCF_021184085.1 Oncorhynchus gorbuscha
ATCGAGTGTAGGTTTTTTCAGAAGGGGTGCAACTCTCGCTCTCTTGAAGACGGAAGGGACGTAGCCAGCGGTCAGGGATGAGTTGATGAGCGAGGTGAGGTAAGGGAGAAGGTCTCCGGAAATGGTCTGGAGAAGAGAGGAGGGGATAGGTTCAAGCGGGCAGGTTGTTGGGCGTCGGCCGTCACAAGACGCTTGTGGATTTCATCTGGAGAGAGAGGGGAGAAAGAGGTCAGAGCACAGGGTAGTAAGCAGTGTGAGCAGAACAGCGGTGCCGTTTTGACTTAGCAAACGAGGATCGATGTCGTCGACCTTCTTTTCAAAAATGGTTGACGAAGTCATCTGCAGAGAGGGAGGAGGGGAGGAGGATTCAGGAGGGAGGAGAAGGTGGCAAAAGAGTCTAGGGTTAGAGGCAGAAGCTTGAATTTAGAGTGGTAGAAAGTGGCTTTAGCAGAGACAGAAGAGGAAAATGTAGAGAGGAGGGAGCGAAAGGATGCCAGGTCCGCAGGAGGCGAGTTTTCCTCCACCCGCCTGGCTGCGGAGCCCTGTTCTGTGAGCTCGCAATGAGTCGTCGAGCCACGAGCGGGAGGGGAGGACCGAGCCGCCTGGAGGATAGGGGGCATAGAGAGTCAAAGGATGCAGAAAGGAGGAGAGAGGGAGGGTTGAGGAGGCAGAATCAGGAGATAGTTGGAGAAGGTTTGAGCAGAGGGGAAGAGATGATAGGATGGAAGAGGAGAGAGTAGCGGGGGAGAGAGAGCTAAGGTTGGGACGGCGCATACCATCCGAGTAGGGGCAGTGTGGGAAGTGTTGGATGAGAGCGAGAGGGAAAAAGGATACAAGGTAGTGGTCGGAGACTTGGAGGGAGTTGCAATGAGGTTAGTGGAAGAACAGCATCTAGTAAAGATGAGGTCGCAGCGTATTGCCTGCCTTGTGAGTAGGGGGGAAGGTGGAGAGGGTGAGGTCAAGAGGAGAGGAGGGAAAGAAGGAGGCAGAGAGGGAATGAGTCAAAGGTAGACGGGGAGGTTAAAGTCGCCCAGAACTGTGAGAGGTGAGCCGTCCGTGAAAGGAGTTATCAAGGCATCAAGCTCATTGATGAACTCTCCGAGGGAACCTGGAGGGCGATAAAATGATAAGGATGTTGCTTGAAAGGGCTGGTAACTGTGACAGCATGGAATCAAAGGAGGCGATAGACAGATGGGTAAGGGGAGAAAGAGAGAATGACCACTTGGGAGAGATGAGGATCCCGGTGCCACCACCCCGCTGACCAGAAGCTCGGGTGTGCGAGAACACGTGGGCGGACGAAGAGAGAGCAGTAGGAGAGCAGTGTTGTCTGTGGTGATCCATGTTTCCGTCAGTGCCAAGAAGTCGAGTGGACTGAGGGAGGCATAGGCTGATGAACTCTGCCTTGTTGGCCGCAGATCGGCAGTTCCAGAGGCTACCGGAGACCTGGAACTCCACGTGGGTCGTGCGCGCTGGGACCACCAGATTAGGGTGTGGAGCGTTTGTATGGTCTGCAGAGAGGAGAGAACAGGTAGACAGACACATAGCTGACAGCCACAGAAGAGGCTACGCTAATGCAAAGGAGATTGAATGACAAGTGGACTACACGCCTCAATGTTCAGAAAGTTAAGCTTACGTAGCAAGAATCTTATTGACTAAAATGATTAAAATGATACAGTACTGCTGAAGTAGGGGCTAGCTGGCAGTGGCTGCGTTGTTGACTTTGTAGGCTAGCTGGCAGTGGCTGCGTTGTTGACACTACACTAATCAAGTCGTCTGAGTGTAATAGTTTCTACAGTGCTGTTATTGGGGGGCCAGCTGGCTAGCTAGCAGTGTTGATTACGTTATATTGCGTTAAAAGAACGACAATAGCTGGCTAGCTAACCTAGAAAATCGCCTAGACTACACAATTATCTTTGATACAAAGATGCTATGTAGCTAGCTATGTAGCTAGCTACGATCAAACAAATCAAACCGTTGTACTGTAATGAAATTAAATGAAAATGTGATACTACTGTGGAGCGAAGCGGAATGCGACCGGGTTGTTGAGTGCGAAGTTCTATTCGGTAGACGTTGGCTAGCTATTGGCTAGCTGGCAGTGTCTCCTACGTTAAGGACGACAAATAGCTGGCTAGCTAACCTCGGTAAATTAAGATAATCACTCTAAGACTACACACTCTAAACTACACAATTATCTTGAATACGAAGACAGCAAAGACAACTATGTAGCTAGCTAACACTACACTAATCAAGTCGTTCAGTTGAGTGTAATAGTTTCTACAGTGCTGCTATTCGGTAGACGGTGGACGTTTGCTAGCTGGCTAGCTGCTGGGCAGATGGCAGTGTAGACTACGTTAGGACGACGAAATACGATAATTACGCAATTATCTTTGATACAAAGACGGCTATGTAGCTAGCTAAGAAGAAATTGCTAAGATTAGACAAATCAAACCGTTGTACTATAATGAAATGTAATGAAATGTAATGAAAAAGTTATACTACCTGCGGACCGAAGTGTGGATGCGACCGCTCGCTCCAACCCGGAAGTAGGTAGGCCAGTTGAGAACAAGTTCTCATTTACAACTACAACCTTGCCAAGATAGAGTAAAGCAGTGAGACAAAAACAACAACACATAAACAAACGTACAGTCAATAACACAGTAGCAAAAGTCTATATACAGTGTGTGCAAATGTAGCAAGATTAGGGTGGTAAGGCAATAAATAGGCCATAGTGGCAAAATAATTACAATTTAGCAATTAACACTGGAGTGATAGATGTGCAGAAGATGAATGTAAGTAGAGATACTGGGGTGCAAAGGGAAAAAAATAACAATATGGGGATGAGGTAGTTGGATGGGCTATTTACAGACGGGCTATTTACAGATGGGCTGTGTACAGATGGGCTATTTACAGATGGGCTATTTACAGATGGGCTGTGTACAGGTGCAGTGATCTCTGAGCTGCTCTGACAGCTGGTGCTTAAAGTTAGTGAGGGAGATGTGAGTCTCCAGCTTCAGTGATTTTTGCAATTCGTTGTGCGTGCAGCAATCGGTTGAAGAGCATGCATTTAGTTTTACTTCCATTTAAGAGCAGTTTGAGGCCAACGAAGGAGTGTTGTATGGCATTGCAGCTCGTCTGGAGGGTTGTTAGAAGGGCCAGAAGTATTCAGAATGGTGTCGTCTGCGTAGAGATGGATCAGAGAATCACCAGCAGCAAGTGCGACATCATTGATGTATACAGAGAAGAGAGTCGGTCCGAGAATTGAACCCTGCGGCACCCCCATAGAGACTGAACTCTATCAGAGAAGTAGTTGGTGAACCAGGCGAGGCAGTCATTTGAGAAACCAAGGCTGGTGAGTCTGCCGATAAGAATGTGGTGATTAACAGAGTCGAAAGCCTTGACCAGGTCGATGAATACGGCCGCACAGTATTGTCTCTTATCGATGGCGGTTATGATGTCGTTTAGGACCTTGAGCGTGGCTGAGGTGCACCCATGACCAGCTTGGAAGCCAGATTGCATAGCGGAGAAGGTACGGTGGGATTCGAAATGGTCGATGATCTGTTTGTTGACTTGGCTTTCGAAGACCTTAGAAAGTCTCATGCTTACTG
>NW_025760462.1:0-3601 GCF_021184085.1 Oncorhynchus gorbuscha
TACTGTTCAGATGGGTTACTGTTCAGATGGGTTACTGTTCAGATTACTGTTCAGATGAGTTCAGATTACTGTTCAGATGGGTTACTGTTCAGATGGGTTACTGTTCAGATGGGTTACTGTTCAGATGGATTACTGTTCAGATTACTGTTCAGATGGGTTACTGTTCAGATTACTGTTCAGATGGGTTACTGTTCAGATGGGTTACTGTTCAGATGGGTTACTGTTCAGATGGATTACTGTTCAGATGGATTACTGTTCAGATGGATTACTGTTCAGATAGGGTTACTGTTCAGATGGGTTACTGTTCGATGAATTACTGTTCAGATGGGTTACTGTTCAGATGAGTTACTGTTCAGATGGATTACTCTTCAGATTACTGTTCAGATGGGTTACTGTTCCAATGGGTTACTGTTCAGATGGGTTACTGTTCAGATGGATTACTGTTCAGATGGGTTACTGTTCAGATGGGTTACTGTTCAGATGGGTTACTGTTCAGATGGGTTACTGTTCAGATGGGTTACTGTTCAGATTACTGTTCAGATGGGTTACTGTTCAGATGGGTTACTGTTCAGATGGGTTACTATTCAGATGGATTACTGTTCAGATGGATTACTGTTCAGATGGATTACTGTTTAGATGGGTTACTATTCAGATGGATTACTGTTCAGATGGATTACTGTTCAGATGGGTTACTGTTCAGATGGGTTACTGTTCAGATGGGTTACTGTTCAGATTACTGTTCAGATGGATTACTGTTCAGATGGATTACTGTTCAGATGGATTACTGTTCAGATTACTGTTCAGATGGATTACTGTTCAGATGGGTTACTGTTCAGATGGATTACTGTTCAGATGGATTACTGTTCAGATGAGTTACTGTTCAGATGGATTACTGTTCAGATTACTGTTCAGATGGATTACTGTTCAGATGGGTTACTGTTCAGATGGGTTACTGTTCAGATGGGTTACTGTTCAGATTACTGTTCAGATGGATTACTGTTCAGATTACTGTTCAGGTTACTGTTCAGATTACTGTTCAGATGGATTACTGTTCAGATGGGTTACTGTTCAGATGGATTACTGTTCAGATTACTGTTCAGATGGATTACAGTTCAGATTACTGTTCAGACGGGTTACTGTTCAGATGGATTACTGTTCAGATTACTGTTCAGATGGATTACTGTTCAGATTACTGTTCAGATGGGTTACTGTTCAGATGTCTTACTGTTCAGATGGGATTACTGTTCAGATTACTGTTCAGATGGATTGCTGTTCAGATGGATTGCTGTTCAGATAGATTACTGTTCAAATGGATTACTGTTCAGATGGGTTACTGTTCAGATGGATTACTGTTCAGATAGATTACTATTCAGATGGATTACTGTTCAGATGGGTTACTGTTCAGATGGATTACTGTTCAGATTACTGTTCAGATGGGTTACTGTTCAGATGGGTTACTATTCAGATGGGTTACTGTTCAGATGGATTACTGTTCAGATTACTGTTCAGATGGATTACTGTTCAGATGGGTTACTGTTCAGATGGGATTACTGTTCAGATGGGTTACTGTTCAGATGGGTTACTGTTCAGATGGATTACTGTTCAGATTACTGTTCAGATGGATTACTGTTCAGATGGGTTACTGTTCAGATGGGTTACTGTTCAGATTACTGTTCAGATTATTGTTCAGATGGGTTACTGTTCAGATGGATTACTGTTCAGATTACTGTTCAGATGGATTACTCTTCAGATTACTGTTCAGATGGGTTACTGTTCAGATGGGTTACTGTTCAGATTACTCTTCAGATTACTGTTCAGATTACTGTTCAGATGGATTACTCTTCAGATTACTGTTCAGATGGGTTACTGTTCAGATGGGTTACTGTTCAGATTACTCTTCAGATTACTGTTCAGATGGGTTACTGTTCAGATTACTGTTCAGATGGGTTACTGTTCAGATGGATTACTGTTCAGATTACTGTTCAGGTTACTGTTCAGATTACTGTTCAGATAACTGTTCAGATGGGTTACTGTTCAGATGGGTTACTGTTCAGATGGGTTACTGTTCAGATGGATTACTGTTCAGATGGATTACTGTTCAGATGGATTACTGTTCAGAAGGGTTACTGTTCAGATGGGTTACTGTTCAGATTACTGTTCAGATGGGTTACTGTTCAGATGGGTTACTGTTCAGATTACTGTTCAGATGGATTACTCTTCAGATTACTGTTCAGATGGGTTACTGTTCCAATGGGTTACTGTTCAGATGGGTTACTGTTCAGATGGATTACTGTTCAGATGGGTTACTGTTCAGATGGGTTACTGTTCAGATGGGTTACTGTTCAGATGGGTTACTGTTCAGATGGGTTACTGTTCAGATTACTGTTCAGATGGGTTACTGTTCAGATGGGTTACTGTTCAGATGGGTTACTGTTCAGATGGATTACTGTTCAGATGGATTACTGTTCAGATTACTGTTCAGATGGATTACTGTTCAGATTACTGTTCAGATGGGTTACTGTTCAGATTACTGTTCAGATGGATTACTGTTCAGATTACTGTTCAGATGGGTTACTGTTCAGATGGGTTACTGTTCAGATGGGTTACTGTTCAGATGGATTACTGTTCAGATGGATTACTGTTCAGATTACTGTTCAGATGGATTACTGTTCAGATTACTGTTCAGATGGGTTACTGTTCAGATTACTGTTCAGATGGGTTACTGTTCAGATTACTGTTCAGATTACTGTTCAGATGGGTTACTGTTCAGATTACTGTTCAGATTATTGTTCAGATGGGTTACTGTTCAGATGGGTTACTGTTCAGATTACTCTTCAGATTACTGTTCAGATTACTGTTCAGATGGATTACTCTTCAGATTACTGTTCAGATGGGTTACTGTTCAGATGGGTTACTGTTCAGATTACTCTTCAGATTACTGTTCAGATGGGTTACTGTTCAGATTACTGTTCAGATTACTGTTCAGATGGGTTACTGTTCAGATTACTGTTCAGATGGATTACTGTTCAGATAACTGTTCAGATGGGTTACTGTTCAGATGGGTTACTGTTCAGATGGATTACTGTTCAGATGGATTACTGTTCAGAAGGGTTACTGTTCAGATGGGTTACTGTTCAGATTACTGTTCAGATGGGTTACTGTTCAGATGGGTTACTGTTCAGATGGGTTACTGTTCAGATGGATTACTGTTCAGATTACTGTTCAGATGGGTTACTGTTCAGATGGGTTACTGTTCAGATGGGTTACTGTTCAGATGGATTACTGTTCAGATGGGTTACTGTTCAGATGGGTTACTGTTCAGATGGGTTACTGTTCAGATGGGTTACTGTTCAGATGGGTTACTGTTCAGATTACTGTTCAGATGGGTTACTGTTCAGATGGGTTACTGTTCAGATGGGTTACTGTTCAGATGGATTACTGTTCAGATGGATTACTGTTCGATGATTACTGTTCAGATGGATTACTGTTCAGATTACTGTTCAGATGGGTTACTGTTCAGATTACTGTTCAGATGGATTACTGTTCAGATGGGTTACTGTTCAGATGGGTTACTGTTCAGATGGGTTACTGTTCAGATTAC
>NW_025760463.1:0-3599 GCF_021184085.1 Oncorhynchus gorbuscha
CCGGATCCTTGCTTGATGTTCGCTGTTCTGTGTCCTTGTTCCGCTCTGTCGTGTTTTACCTTCTTCAGATGCTGCGTGTGAGCAGGTGTCAATGTCAGCTACGGCCGGTGCCTTCCCGAAACGACCTGCAGTCTGTGGTCGCGTCTCCAGTCATTCCTCTCTACTGACGAGTGGATTTCAGTTTTCCTGTGTTTGCATTTGCCTTGATAATATCCAGGATTATCGCTTTTTGATAAAACTGGAATAAAGACTCTGTTTCCGTTAAGTCGCTTTTGGGTCCTCATTCACCTGCATAACAGATTTATGAGGGACACATGTATACAGACATTTGTTTGGAAGCATAAGAGGTTTGATTAGTTGGCCCATGGTACAGTAGACTACACATTGGTGGACACACTTAGACAGCCCTAAAAATAGTCAAAGACACAGACTCTCTTCTCTCTGCTAGCAGCACGGCAAGGAGTACCGATGCACAGTCTGGAACCAACAGAACCCTGAACAGCTTCTACCACTAAGCCATAAGACTACTAAATAATTAACCAAATAGCTACCGGACTTTCTGCATTGACCCTCTTACTCACTCCTTTGACTCATCACATACACTGCTGCTACTGTTTGTTATCTACCCTGTTGCCTAGTCATTTTTACCCCCCTACCAATATGTACATATCTACCTCAATTCCCTTGTACCCCTGCACATCGACTCGGTACTGGTACAGTATATTAGTTATTATTACTCATTGTGCAGTTATTCCTCGTGTATTATGTTTTTCTCTCTGCATTGTTGGTAAGCATTTTGCTGTTAGTCTACACCTGTTGTTTACAAAGCTCTGTGACAAATAAAATTTGATTTAAATATTCCTCTGCTATCCCTCTCTTCCTTACACACCTTTACAATTCAAAACTCACATCTGCAGACCTAGCTAGGAGCATCACTGAAAATTATCTTTATCTCATATTTCATAAGTGTCCAGCTACTATCTCTTGTTTTGTTCAGAGACAAGCAGGGAAGGACCACAGTCAGAGATGTTCAGTGGTCAGCCTGCCCAGACTCAACTAATGGACCCTGTTCTCCGTATTTACGGTGAGGCTGCTCTTCACCATAGTGCTAATAGTAAGTAAGGATGTATAATGTATTATCTGTGCATATGACGTGATGTTTCTTATTTTCTATACTTTACATTATCACTTTGTGAAGAGTGAATTGAAAAGGATAAAGTATTCTAAATCCAAATTCACCAGATTGTTTGAGAGTCCCAGAGAGGGATGAGGGAGGACTAGACACTGAAGATGAGAAGCAGGAGAACAGTGCCAGAGAGGGTGCTCTGGAGATCACACTGCATGTGTTGAGGAACATGGACCAGAAGGAGCTTACTGACACACTAGAGAAAAGTAAGTTATCTGTCTTTAGTCTCTGAAGCCTTATGTACATCCACAGGGTAGTGACACAGAGAGATTATTCAACATACAGTTTGAAGTCAAGTTTACATACATAGGTTGGAATCATTAAAACTAATTTTACAACTCCTTCACAAATGTCGCGTGCGGGAGCGTAATCATTGATTGCCACTAATTATCATAACGCAACGGACATACATATTCCTAGAAAATATTCCTATTCATGAAAATCACAAGTGAAATACATTGAGACATAGTTTAGCCTTTTGTTAATCACCCTGTCATCTCAGATTTTCAAAATATGCTTTACAGCCAAAGCTAGACAAGCATTTGTGTAAGTTTATCGATAGCCTAGCATAGCATTTTGTCCAGCTAGCAGCAGGTAATTTGGTCACGGAAATCAGAAAAGCAATCAAATTAAATCGTTTACCTTTGATGAGCTTCGAATGTTTTCACTCACGAGACTCCCAGTTAGATAGCCAATGTTCCTTTTTTTCCCAAAATATTATTTTTGTAGGCGAAATAGCTCCCGTTTGTTCTTCACGTTTGGCTGAGAAATCGCCAGGAAATTGCAGTCACGAAAACGCAGAAAAATATTCCAAATTAGCTCCATAATATCGACAAACATGGCAAAAGTTGTTTATAATCAATCCTCAAGGTGTTTTCAAATATCTATTCGATAATATATCCACCGGGACAATTGGTTTTTCAGTAGGACCGATTGGAATAATGGCTACCTCTGTATTTTACGAGAATCACTCTGGGAGCCATCAGGTGACCAGTTGCTTAATGTAGCTGCTTACGGGTATTCTTCAACATAAATGCGTAAAACTACGTCACAATGCTGTAGACACCTTTGGGAATATGAGAAAAAAGTAATCTGGTTGATAGCCCATTCACTGCTCAATTGGAACGCAGAGTTTCAGATGAGAGTCCCTTCCAGATTGGATTTCTCTCAGGCTTTTGCCTGCAATATCAGTTCTATACTCACAGGCAATATTTTTACAGTTTTGAAACTTTAGAGTGTTTTCTATCCTAAGCTGTCAATTATATGCATATTCTAGCATCTTGTCCTGACAAAATATCCCGTTTACTACGGGAATGTTATTTTCCCAAAAATGAAAATACTGCCCCCTAGTCACATTAACAAACTATTAGTTTTGGCAAGTCGTTTTAGGACATCACTTTGTGCATGACATAAGTAATTTTTCCAACAATTGTTTACAGACAGATTATTTCACTTATAATTCACTGTATCACAATTCCAGTGGGTCAAGTTTACATACACTAAGTTGACTGTGCATTAAACAGCTTGTAAAATTCAGAAAATGATGTCATGGCTTTAGAAGCTTCTGATAGGCTATAGGCATCATTTGAGTCCATTGTAGGTGTACCTGTGGATGAAAAAGCGTGTGTGAGCTAGGAAGGCCTACAAACCTGACTCAGTTACACCTGCTCCTTTAGGAGGGAATTGGCCAAAAATTCACCCAACTTATTGTGTGGAAATGTGGAAGGCTACCTGAAATGTTTGACTCAAGTTAAACAATTTAAAGGCAATGCTACCAAATACTAATTGAGTGTATGTAAACTTCTGACCCACTGGGAATGTGATGAAAGAAATAAAAGCTGAAATAAATAGTTATCTCTACCATTATTTTGACATTTCATATTCTTAAAATAAAGTGGTGATCCTGTCATGTTTTGTCATTGATTATCATGTCTTGTCTCTGTGCTTCCCTTCTATTCGTTTCCCTCTGCTGGTCTTATTAGGTTCTTTCCCTCTTTCTATCCCTCTCTCTCCCCCTCCCTCTCTCCCTCTCTCGCTCTCTCTCTCTATCGTTCCGTTCCTGCTCCCAGCTGTTCCTCATTCTCCTAACTACCTCATTTACTCTTTTCACACCTGTCCCCTATTTTGCCCTCTGATTAGAGTCCCTATTTCTCCCTCTGTTTTCCGCTTCTGTCCTTGTCGGATCCTTGTATGATGTTCGCTGTTCTGTGTCCTTGTTCCGCCCTGTCGTGTTTTACCTTCTTCAGATGCTGCGTGTGAGCAGGTGTCATTGTCAGCTACGGCCGATGCCTTCCCGAAGCGACCTGCAGTCTGTGGTCGCGTCTCCAGTCATTCCTCTCTACTGACGAGTGGATTTCAGTTTTCCTGTGTTTGCTTTCACCTAGATGATATCCAGGATTATCGCTTTTGTCTA
>NW_025760464.1:0-3598 GCF_021184085.1 Oncorhynchus gorbuscha
GTTGTAGGAAGTACAGCAGGTGGAGTGGTCGTGGGAGCAACAGTTGTAGGAACTGCAGGTGTTGTAGTAGGTGCTGCTGTTGTGTTTTTAAGTATGAGCTGAAGTTGTAGTTGTTGTAGCAGGAGCTGCAGTGGTTGTCGTAGATGCTAAAGCTGTTGTAGGAGCTGCAGTTGTTGTGGGAGCAGTTGTTGGAGGTGCTGTTATTGTGGTTGTCGTAGGAGCTGAAGTTGTAGTTGTTGTAGCAGGAGCTGCAGTGGTTGTCGTAATAGGTTCTGGAGCTGTAGTGGTCGTAGGAGCAGCAGTTGTTGTAGTTAGGGCTGCAGTGGTTGTCGTAGATGCTAAAGCTAGTTGTAGGAGCTGCAGTTGTCGTGGGAGCTACAGTTGTTGGAGGTGCTGTTATTGTGGTTGTCGTAGGAGCTGAAGTTGTAGTTGTTGTAGCAGGATCTGCAGTGGTTGTCGTAATAGGTTCTGGAGCTGTAGTGGTCGTAGGAGCAGCAGTTGTTGTAGTTAGGGCTGCAGTGGTTGTCGTAGATGCTAAAGCTGTTGTAGGAGCTGCAGTTGTTGTGGGAGTTGTTGGAGGTGCTGTTATTGTGGTTGTCGTAGGAGCTGAAGTTGTAGTTGTTGTAGCAGGAGCTGCAGTGGTTGTCGTAGGAGCTGAAGTTGTAGTTGTTGTAGCAGGAACTGCCGTGGTTGTCGTAGATGCTAATGCTGTTGTAGAAGCTGCAGTTGTCATGGGAGCTACAGTTGTTGGAGATGCTGTTGTTGTGGTTGTCGTAGGAGCTGAAGTTGTAGTTGTTGTAGCAGGATCTGCAGTGGTTGTCGTAATAGGTTCTGGAGCTGTAGTGGTCGTAGGAGCAGCAGTTGTTGTAGTTAGGACTGCAGTGGTTATCGTAGATGCTAAAGCAGTTGTAGGAGCTGCAGTTATCGTGGGAGCTACAGTTGTTGGAGGTGCTGTTGTTGTGGTTGTCGTAGGAGCTGACGTTGTAGTTGTTGTAGCAGGAGCTGCAGTGGTTGTCGTAGATGCTAAAGCTGTTGTAGGAGCTGCAGTTGTCGTGGGAGCTACAGTTGTTGGAGGTGCTGTTATTGTGGTTGTCGTAGGAGCTGAAGTTGTAGTTGTTGTAGCAGGATCTGCAGTGGTTGTCGTAATAGGTTCTGGAGCTGTAGTGGTCGTAGGAGCAGCAGTTGTTGTAGTTAGGGCTGCAGTGGTTGTCGTAGATGCTAAAGCTGTTGTAGGAGCTGCAGTTGTTGTAGTTGTTGTAGCAGGGCTGCAGTGGTTGTCGTAGGGCTGAAAGTTGTTGTAGGAAGCTACAGCTGTTTGTCAGTTGTCATGGGAGCTACAGTTGTTGGAGATGCTGTTGTTGTGGTTGTCGTAGGAGCTGAAGTTGTAGTTGTTGTAGCAGGATCTGCAGTGGTTGTCGTAATAGGTTCTGGAGCTGTAGTGGTCGTAGGAGCAGCAGTTGTTTGTAGTTAGGGCTGCAGTGGTTGTCGGTAGATGCTAAAGCTGTTGTAGGAGCTGCAGTTGTTGTGGGAGTTGTTGGAGGTGCTGTTGTTGTGGTTGTCGTAGGAGCTGAAGTTGTAGTTGTTGTATCAGGAGCTGCAGTGGTTGTCATAATATGTTCTGGAGCTGTAGTGGTCGTAGGAGCAGCAGTTGTTGTAGTTAGGGCTGCAGTGGTTATCGTAGATGCTAAAGCTGTTGTAGGAGCTGCAGTTATTGTGGGAGTTATTGGAGGTGCTGTTATTGTGGTTGTCGTAGGAGCTGAAGTTGTAGTTGTTGTAGCAGGATCTGCAGTGGTTTGTAATAGGTTCTGGAGCTGTAGTGGTCGTAGGAGCAGCAGTTGTTGCGTTGGGGCTGCAGTGGTTGTCGTAGATGCTAAAGCTGTTGTAGGAGCTGCAGTTGTTGTGGGAGTTGTTGGAGGTGCTGTTATTGTGGTTGTCGTGAGCTGAAGTTGTGTTGTTGTGGTTAGCTGCAGTGGTTGTCGTAGGAGCTGAAGTTTAGTTGTTGTAGCAGGAGCTGCAGTGGTTGTCGTAGATGCTAAAGCTGTTGTAGGAGCTGCAGTTGTCATGGAGCTTCGTTGTTGGAGATGCTGTTGTTGTGGTTGTCGTAGGAGCTGAAGTTGTAGTTGTTTAGGGATCTGCAGTGGTTGTCGTAATAGGTTCTGGAGATGTAGTGGTCGTAGGAGCAGCAGTTGTTGTTAGGACTGTTAGGAGCTGCAGCTGCAGTTATCGTGGGAGCTACAGTTGTTGGAGGTGCTGTTATTGTGGTTGTCGTAAAGTAGTTGTTGTAGCAGGAGCTGCAGTGGTTGTCGTAGATGCTAAAGCTGTTGTAGGAGCTGCAGTTGTCGTGGGAGCTACAGTTGTTGGAGGTGCTGTTATTGTGGTTGTCGTAGGAGCTGAAGTTGTAGTTGTTGTAGCAGGATCTGCAGTGGTTGTCGTAATAGGTTCTGGAGCTGTAGTGGTCGTAGGAGCAGCAGTTGTTGTAGTTAGGGCTGCAGTGGTTGTCGTAGATGCTAAAGCTGTTGTAGGAGCTGCAGTTGTTGTAGTTGCTACAGCAGGAGCTGCAGTGGTTGTTGTAGGAGCTGAAGTTGTAGTTGTTGTAGCAGAAACTGCCGTGGTTGTCGTGAAAAGATGCTAGAGCAGCTGTTGTAGAAGCTGCAGTTGTCATAGAACTACAGTTGTTGGAGATGCTGTTGTTGTGGTTGTCGTGGGAGCTGAAGTTGTAGTTGTTGTAGCAGGATCTGCAGTGGTTGTCGTAATAGGTTCTGGAGCTGCTTAGTGGTCGTAGGAGCAGCAGTTGTTGTAGTTAGGGCTGCAGTGGAGCTGCAGTTATCGTGGGAGCTACAGTTGTTGGAGGTGCTGTTATTGTGGTTGTCGTAGGAGCTGAAGTTGTAGTTGTTGTAGCAGGATCTGCAGTGGTTGTCGTAATAGGTTCTGGAGCTGTAGTGGTCATAGGAGCAGCAGTTGTTGTAGTTAGGGCTGCAGTGGTTGTCGTAGATGCTAAAGCTGTTGTAGGAGCTGCAGTTATCGTGGAGCCAGTTGTTGGAGGTGCTGTTGTTGTGGTTGTCGTAGGAGCTGAAGTTGTAGTTGTTGTAGCAGGAGCTGCAGTTGTTGTAGTCTAGGGCTGCACGTGGCTGGGTGTTGTGAGATGCCAAAGCTGTTGTAGGAGCTGCAGTTGTTGTGG
Source organism: Oncorhynchus gorbuscha (assembly GCF_021184085.1). NCBI lineage: Eukaryota > Metazoa > Chordata > Actinopteri > Salmoniformes > Salmonidae > Oncorhynchus > Oncorhynchus gorbuscha. Next base: position 3,179 of record NW_025760464.1, read on the forward strand.
GAGCTTGTTGGAGGTGCTGTTGTTGTGGTTGTCGTGAGGAGCTGAAGTTGTAGTTGCTGTATGCAGGAGCTGCAGTGGTTGTCGTAATAGGTTCTGGAGCTGTAGTGGTCGTAGGAGCAGCAGTTGTTGTTGTTAGGGCTGCAGTGGTTGTCGTAGAGATGCTAAAGCTGTTGTAGGAGCTGCAGTTGTCGTGGGAGCGGGCAGCTGTTGGAGTGTGCTGTTGTTGTGGTTGTGCAAGTGGGAGCTGATGTTGTGGTTGTTGTTGCAGGAGCTGGCAGTAGTTGTCGTAAAATGTTCTAGAGTTGAGGTGGTCGTTGGAGCAGCATTTGTTGTAGTTAGAGCTGCTGTGGTTGTCGTAGAGGCAGCTGCTGTGGTTGACGTAGAAGCTAAAGTTGTTGCATCAGGGGCTGTAGTTGTGAT
>NW_025760465.1:0-3597 GCF_021184085.1 Oncorhynchus gorbuscha
CTGGTCTACAGTAGTTGTTCTATATAGGGAATAGGGGTCTGGTCAACAGTAGTGTTCTATATAGGGAATAGGGCTCTGGTCAACAGTAGTGTTCTATATAGGGAATAGGGCTCTGGTCAACAGTAGTGTTCTATATAGGGAATAGGGCTCTGGTCAACAGTAGTGTTCTATATAGGGAATAGGGCTCTGGTCAACAGTAGTGTTCTATATAGGGAATAGGACTCTGGTCAACAGTAGTGTTCTATATAGGGGAATAGGGCTCTGGTCAACAGTAGTGTTCTATATAGGGAATAGGGCTCTGGTCAACAGTAGTGTTCTATATAGGGAATAGGGCTCTGGTCAGCAGTAGTGTTCTATATAGGAATAGGGCTCTGGTCAACAGTAGTGTTCTATATAGGGAATAGGGCTCTGGTCAACAGTAGTGTTCTATATAGGGAATAGGGCTCTGGTCAGCAGTAGTGTTCTATATAGGGAATAGGGCTCTGGTCAGTAGTGTTCTATATGGGAATAGGACTCTGGTCAACAGTAGTGTTCTATATAGGGAATAGGACTCTGGTCAACAGTAGTGTTCTATATAGGAATAGGGCTCTGGTCAACAGTAGTGTTTATATAGGGAATAGGGCTCTGGACAAGTGTTCTATATAGGGAATAGGGCTCTGGTAAGTAGTGTACTATATAGGGAATAAGGCTCTGGTCAACAGTAGTGTTCTATATAGGGAATAAGGCTCTGGTCAACAGTATTCTACATAGGGGAATAGGGCTCTGGTCAACAGTAGTGTTCTATATGAGAATAGGAGCTCTGGTCAGCAGTAGTATTCATAAGTCGGGCTCTGGTCAACAGTAGTGTTCTATATAGGGAATAAGGCTCTGGTCAACAGTAGTGTTCTATATAGGGAATAGGGCTCTGGTCAACAGTAGTGTTCTATATAGGGAATAGGGCTCTGGTCAACAGTAGTGTTCTATATAGGGAATAGGGCTCTGGTCAACAGTAGTGTTCTATATAGGGAATAGGGCTCTGGTCAACAGTAGTGTTCTATATAGGGAATAGGGCTCTGGTCAACAGTAGTGTTCTATAGAGAATGGGCTCTGGTCAACAGTAGTGTTCTACATGGGGGAATAGGGCTCTGGCAATTCAACAGTAGTGTTCTATATAGGGAATAGGGCTCTGGTCAACAGTAGTGTTCTATATAGGGGAATAGGACTCTGGTCAACAGTAGTGTTCTATATAGGGAATAGGGCTCTGGTCAGCAGTAGTGTTCTATATAGGGAATATGGCTCTGGTCAGCAGTAGTGTTCTATATAGGGAATAGGGCTCTGGTCAACAGTAGTGTTCTATAGGGAATAGGGCTCCTGGTCAACAGTAGTGTTCTATAGGGAATATGGCTCTGGTCAACAGTAGTGTTCTATATAGGGAATAGGGCTCTGGTCAACAGTAGTGTTCTACATAGGGAATATGGCTCTGGTCAACAGTAGTGTTCTACATAGGGAATAGGGCTCTGGTCAGCAGTAGTGTTCTATATGGGGGAATAGGGCTCTGGTCAACACTGAGTGTTCTATAGGGAATAGGGCTCTGGTCAACAGTAGTGTTCTATATAGGGAATAGGGCTCTGGTCAACAGTAGTGTTCTATATAGGGAATAGGGCTCTGGTCAACAGTAGTGTTCTATATAGGGAATAGGGCTCTGGTCAACAGTAGTGTTCTATATTGGGAATAGGGCTCTGGTCAACAGTAGTGTTCTATATAGGGAATAGGGCTCTGGTCAACAGTAGTGTACTATATAGTGAATAGGGGGCCATTAGAGACTAAGTCAAAATAAGACTACGAAAGAGGCAATGATGCATGGCCTATCTTCACCCCTGGTTGTCATGACACCCCGATATTATAGGATATGATGTGGGGCCTATTCAGGACGATGTACCATTACAGGCCTTTCAGATAGAATTGTATGACGTAGAGCAGATCGACTGTCAGTCAGAATAGGGAATCATCCCATCAGATCCTTTTCATTGTATTTCTATCTACAGTTCTGAACATGTCATCACTAAATTCCCCACTGGTAAGCAGCATTTTGGGTCTGAAGTAGCTACAGCACTCCTGAAGTAATTCAAAGACGCCCATTCTGAGGATTAGAGTCAGAATATAATTTTACAGTAGCTAGCAGGAGAAGAGGGGGGGGAGAAGTACAGATTTAGAGAGGAGAGCAGTTCTAATATTAGAGGGTTGAGTAAAAAGCTGCTCATGAACTGTGTGATGACACGCTCCATCGACTCCGGTGGTAAGAACCCGGCAGTGCGGCGCTCCGGCGGGTGGGGACCCGACCGGGAGACGCCCGGCAGTGGAACCCGGCCGTGCGAACGCGCCCGGCAGGTGGAACCCGCCCGCGCCCGGCAGGTGCAGAACCCGACCGTGAGGCAGCTCCGGCGGTGGGAACCCGACCGTGAGACGCCCGGCGGGTGGGGGACCGTGACCCGACCGTGACCGTGAACGCCCCGGCGTGGTGGAGCCCCGACCGTGAGAGCCGCCCGACGGGTGGAGACCCCGACCGTGAACGCCCCGACGGGTAGAACCCGACAGTGAAACGCCCCGACGGTGGGCCCCGACCGTGAACGCCCCGACCCGACAGTGAGACGCCCCGGCCGAACCCGACAGTGAGACGCCCGTAGTGGAACCCCGACAGTGAGGCCCGCTCCGGCCCCGGGGTGGAGACCCGACAGTAGAGGCAGCGGCGGGTGGAGACCCGGCAGTGAGCAGCCCCGGCGGGTGGAGACCCGACAGTGTGGAGACCCGACAGTGAGACGCCCCGACGGGTGGAGACCCGACAGTGAGAGCGCCCGACGGTGGAGACCCGACAGTGAGACGCCCCGACGGGTGGAGACCCGACAGTGAGACGCCCGACGGGTGGAGACCCGACAGTGAGGCCTGACGGGTGGAGACCCGACAGTGAGACGCCCCGACGGGTGGAGACCCGACAGTGAGACGCCCGACGGGTGGAGACCCGACAGTGAGACGCCCGGGTGGAGACCCGACAGTGAGACGCCCCGACGGGTGGAGACCCGACAGTGAGACGCCCGACGGGTGGAGACCCGACAGTGAGACGCCCGACGGGTGGAGACCCGACAGTGAGACGCCCGGCGGGTGGAGACCCGACAGTGAGACGCCCCGGCGGGTGGAGACCCGACAGTGAGACGCCCGACGGGTGGAGACCCGACAGTGAGACGCCCCGACGGGTGGAGACCCGACAGTGAGACGCCCCGACGGGTGGAGACCCGACAGTGAGACGCCCCGACGGGTGGAGACCCGACAGTGAGACGCCCCGACGGGTGGAGACCCGACAGTGAGACGCCCCGACGGGTGGAGACCCGACAGTGAGACGCCCCGACGGGTGGAGACCCGACAGTGAGACGCCCCGACGGGTGGAGACCCGACAGTGAGACGCCCCGACGGGTGGAGACCCGACAGTGAGACGCCCGACGGGTGGAGACCCGACAGTGAGAAGCCCCGGCGGGTGGAGACCCGACAGTGAGACGCCCCGACGGTGGAGACCCGACAGTGAGACGCCCGACGGGTGGAGACCCGACAGTGAGACGCCCGGCGGGT
>NW_025760466.1:0-3596 GCF_021184085.1 Oncorhynchus gorbuscha
CTGCAACTAAAAAACGAACTAAAACAGACACACACTTTCTGGTTGACTCGCTCAACAAAGGCGTTTAATCTCAATCTGTCTGAGACAGACCCCTCAGAGCCATCACAATGTCTCCTCCTCACACACAACCACACATTTTAAAGCAGGTACCTGAGTCACAGTCCAGACTGTATTGTTCTCTAGTGATGTGATACACACTGGTTCACTGAGAGTTTGTCTGTCTGTGTTGTAATTACCACTGGCTGCTCAACCCTATTGTTTGATTTGTCTGACAGAAAGTGGATACTGCTGTCTGAGACATCTCTCTTTCTGTTCCTTCGGTGTGTGTCTCCGTCTGTGTGTGTCTCCGTCTGTGTGTGTGTGTGTGTGTGTGTGTGTGTGTGTGTGTGTGTGTGTGTGTGTGTGTGTGTGTGTGTGTGTGTGTGTGTGTGTGTGTGTGTGTGTAGTCTTGGCAGATGGGTACAGAAGGACACAGTGTTGTCCTGTCTGCTCTGCCTGGTAGCTCCAGCGTGTATCATCACCGTACCTCATCCAGAAGCAGGAGGGTTTTGTGTGACAATTCCCCAGTGGATGTGGGCACCGGGTCATCTGCATTTTTGGCTTGTTGACTGCTTCTGTGTGACCAAGCAGAGGGCATCATGGGTATTGTGCGCGCACGTGTGTGTGTGCGCTGTGCCAGGTCTGGTCATGGTATTAAGTGTGAGTGCCCCAATCGTGATCTCCACGCTCCCTCCATGCGCTGAGTGTGTGCGGGGCTTATAGTGTGTGTGTGTGAGGCATGGTTAGTCAGCCCAGAGGAATGTGCTGCGGCTGGTTGCTGGGGCCTTGGGGAGGGTGTGGGCTGCTGTTTGGTTAGCAACTGCTGCTCTGTGTGGAGGCGGCAGGAGTTAGGTTGTATTAGTGAGAGAAAGCTCTACTCTGCTTTGCCTTGGCCTGACCACTATCTGTCTGTGGGGGAGAGGAACACTAACTCTTCACACAGACAACAAGCCTGCTTTGTGTCCTATTGGCCACGACTATAACCACGACTTCCACCACAACTACAACCACGACTACCACCATACTGAACAAAAATATTAAACTCAATAATTTCAACCATTTTACTGAGTTAGCGTTCATATAAGGAAATCAGTCACTTTAAATACATTGATCTGTATGTCACATTTTAAAATATATATATCTTTATTTAAAGTCAGTTAAGAACAAATTCTTATTTTCAATGACGGCCTACCAGGGAACAGTGGATTAACTGCCTTGTTCAGGGGCAGAACGACAGATTTTTACCTCGTCAGGTCGGGGATTCGATCGAGCAACCTTTTGGTTACTGGCCCAATACTCTAACCACTAGGCTACCTACCGCCCACATGACTGGGCAGGGGCACAGCCATAGGCCCACCCACTGGGGAGACAGGCCCAGATAATCAGAATGAGTTTTTATTTATTATTACAGACAGAAATACTCCTCAGTTTCATCAGCTGTCCAGGTGGATGACGGATCCTGATAGGCCACATCTGTCAGGTGGATGACGGATCCTGATAGGCCACATCTGTCCGGGTGGATGACGGATCCTGATAGGCCACATCTGTCCGGGTGGATGACGGATCCTGATAGGCCACATCTGTCCGGGTGGATGACGGATCCTGATAGGCCACATCTGTCAGGTGGATGGATTATCTTGGCAAAGGAGAAATGCTCACTAACACGGATGTAAAACAAATGTGTACAGAATCTGAGAGAAATAAGCATTTTGAGCGTATGGTGAATTTCTGGGATCTTTTATTTCAGCTCATAAAACCAACACTTTACATGATGCGCTTGTATTTTTCAGTACTTTCCATGTTGTGTTTATATATATTTATCAGTACTTTACATGTTGTGTTTATATATATTTATCAGTACTTTACATGTTGTGTTTATATATATTTATCAGTACTTTACATGTTGTGTTTATATATATTTATCAGTACTTTACATGTTGTATTTATATATATTTATCAGTACTTTACATGTTGTATTTATATATATTTATCAGTACTTTACATGTTGTGTTTATATATATTTATCAGTACTTTACATGTTGTATTTATATATATTTATCAGTACTTTACATGTTGTGTTTATATATATTTATCAGTACTTTACATGTTGTGTTTATATATATTTATCAGTACTTTACATGTTGTGTTTATATATATTTATCAGTACTTTACATGTTGTGTTTATATATATTTATCAGTACTTTACATGTTGTGTTTATATATATTTATCAGTACTTTACATGTGCGCCAAGATTACTGTTCATTTTTAGATTTTAATTCGTAAATCTGTTAGTTTTTAGACCGGATTTGCTTTAGATTGGTTTTAAAATATTTTCTATTATTTAGTGTTAGGGACAGAAAGCATGCTGGGAGGCTAGGAGACATGTGTTGTATAGTGATTTTGGAGGATGACACTTGGGGGCGGGCAGTTCAAATGATAACGCCAAGCTCAATGTGACTTATATAGTGGAGTGAAACTGACGCCCATGCTGACGACAATCCAATGCTTTTTAACTTGTCTCAGAGGCTGCGGATCCCGTTCCCCCCAGAGCAGAAGACCCCTGGGTTTATTTACGTCTACATTATGCCCACATTGCTGTGGTCACTCTCCCTTCACATTTCTCACTGTCAAACCGTGAATGATAATTCTTCAAGTTTTACCGGTGAAATGTCCACGCAGCATCTGCATATTAACCATGTGATCTCAATCACTTTCATGGGAATATTCATTCAGATCAACTTGAGCTATACAGTGTCTTTTTGAATGAGGTACAGTGAGCACATTTTGGAGCAGCTTGTGTTAAACTGCAGCAAAGCCTACCTGTTTTTAAGTTTCAATCAAAGCACATTTTGCCTAGTGACACACTTGAGTTTTGGCCACATCCTGAAATATAAGAAATGAGGTGGTGTTTGTCTTACAGTAACTTTATACTATGCAGTTATATTTGGCAGGGGTGGCAGGTAGCGTTGGGCCAGTAACCGAAAGGTCACTGGTTCGAACACCGGAGCCAACAAGGTGAAAAATCTGTCGCTGTGCCCTTGAGCCAGGTAATGAATCCTAATTGCTCCGAGGGTGCTGTACAACGTTGACCCAGGCCGTGACCCCATTCCCTGTGGGTGTTTCTCAGGGGGAGTTGGGATATGGTGACCGTGACCCCATTCCCTGTGGGTGTTTCTCAGGGGGAGTTGGGATATGGTGGCGTGACCCATTCCCTGTGGGTGTTTCTCAGGGGAGTTGGGATATGGTGGCCGTGACCCCATTCCCTGTGGGTGTTTCTCAGGGGAGTTGGGATATGGTGGCCGTGACCCCATTCCCTGTGGGTGTTTCTCAGGGGGAGTTGGGATATGGTGGCCGTGACCCCATTCCCTGTGGGTGTTTCTCAGGGGGAGTTGGGATATGGTGGCCGTGACCCCATTCCCTGTGGGTGTTTCTCAGGGGGAGTTGGGATATGGTGACCGTGACCCCATTCCCTGTGGGTGTTTCTCAGGGGGAGTTGGGATATGGTGACCGTGACCCCATTCCCTGTGGGTGTTTCTCAGGGGAGTTGGGATATGGT
>NW_025760467.1:0-3596 GCF_021184085.1 Oncorhynchus gorbuscha
CCTCACAGCTCCGTAGGCAAGCACCATGGTCTTGTAGCGGATGCGAGCTTCAACTGGAAGCCAGTGGAGAGAACGGAGGAGCGGGGTGACGTGAGAGAACTTGGGAAGGTTGAACACCAGACGGGCTGCGGCGTTCTGGATGAGTTGAAGGGGTTTAATGGCACAGGCAGGGAGCCCAGCCAACAGCGAGTTGCAGTAATCCAGACGGGAGATGACAAGTGCCTGGATTAGGACCTGCGCCGCTTCCTGTGTGAGGCAGGGTCGTACTCTGCGGATGTTGTAGAGCATGAACCTACAGGAACGGGCCACCGCCTTGATGTTAGTTGAGAACGACAGGGTGTTGTCCAGGATCACGCCAAGGTTCTTGGCGCTCTGGGAGGAGGACACAATGGAGTTGTCAACCGTGATGAGCGAGATCATGGAACGGGCAGTCCTTCCCCGGGAGGAAGAGCAGCTCCGTCTTGCCGAGGTTCAGCTTGAGGTGGTGATCCGTCATCCACACTGATATGTCTGCCAGACATGCAGAGATGCGATTCGCCACCTGGTCATCAGAAGGGGGAAAGGAGAAGATTAATTGTGTGTCGTCTGCATAGCAATGATAAGAGAGACCATGTGAGGTTATGACAGAGCCAAGTGACTTGGTGTATAGCGAGAATAGGAGAGGGCCAAGAACAGAGCCCTGGGGGACACCAGTGGTGAGAGCGCGTGGTGAGGAGACAGATTCTCGCCACGCCACCTGGTAGGAGCGACCTGTCAGGTAGGACGCAATCCAAGCGTGGGCCGCGCCGGAGATGCCCAACTCGGAGAGGGTGGAGAGGAGGATCTGATGGTTCACAGTATCGAAGGCAGCCGATAGATCTAGAAGGATGAGAGCAGAGGGAGAAGTTAGCTTTAGCAGTGCGGGCGCCTCCGTGATACAGAGGAGAGCAGTCTCAGTTGAATGACTAGTCTTGAAACCTGACTGATTTGGATCAGAAGGTCATTCAGAGAGAGATAGCGGGAGAGCTGGCCAAGGACAGCACGTTCAAGAGTTTTGGAGAGAAAAGAAAGAAGGGATACTGGTCTGTAATTGTTGACATCGGAGGGATCAGTGTAGGTTTTTCAGAAGGGGTGCAACTCTCGCTCTCTTGAAGACGGAAGGGCGTAGCCAACAGTCAGGGATGAGTTGATGAGCGAGGTGAGGTAAGGGAGAAGGTCTCGGAAATGGTCTGGAGAAGAGAGGAGGGGATAGGGTCAAGCGGGCAGGTTGTTGGGCGGCCGGCCGTCACAAAACGCAGATTTCATCTGGAGAGAGAGGGAGAAAGAGGTCAGAGCACAGGGTAGGGCAGTGTGAGCAGAACCAGCAGTGTCGTTTGACTTAGCAAACGAGGATCGGATGTCGTCGACCTTCTTTTCAAAATGGTTGTGAAGTCATCTGCAGAGAGGAGGAGGGGGGAGGGGGCGGAGGGATTCAGAGAGGAGGAGAAGGTGGCAAAGAGCTTCCTAGGGTTAGAGCAGCAGCTTGGAATTTAGCGTGGTAGAAAGTGGCTTTAGCAGCAGAGACAGAGGAGGAAAATGTAGAGAGGAGGGAGTGAAAGGATGCCAGGTCCGCAGGGAGGCGAGTTTTCCTCCATTTCCGCTCGGCTGCCAGCCCTGTTCTGTGAGCTCGCAATGAGTCATCGAGCCACGGAGCGGGGAGGGAGGACCGAGCCGGCCTGGAGGATAGGGGACATAGAGTCAAGGGATGCAGAGAGGGAGGAAGGAGGGTTGAGGAGGCAGAATCAGGAGATAGGTGGGAGAAGGTTTGAGCGGAGGAAGAGATGATAGGATGGAAGAGGAGAGAGTAGCGGGGGAGAGAGAGCGAAGGTTGGGACGGCGCGATACCATCCAGTAGGGGCAGTGTGGGAGGTGTTGGATGAGAGCGAGAGGGAAAAGGATACAAGGCAGTGGTCGGAGACTTGGAGGAGTTGCAATGAGGTTAGTGGAAGAACAGCATCTAGTAAAGATGAGGTCGGCGTATTGCCTGCCTTGTGAGTAGGGGGAAGGTGAGAGGGTGAGGTCAAAAGAGGAGAGGAGTGGAAAGAAGGAGGCAGAGAGGAAAGAGTCAAAGGTAGACGTGGGGAGGTTAAAGTCGCCCAGAACTGTGAGAGGTGAGCCGTCCTCAGGAAAGGAGCTTATCAAGGCATCAAGCTCATTGATGAACTCTCCGAGGAACCTGGAGGGCGATAAATGATAAGGATGTTAAGCTTGAAAGGGCTAGTAACTGTGACAGCATGGAATTCAAAGGAGGCGATAGACAGATGGGTAAGGGGAGAAAGAGAATGACCACTTGGGAGAGATGAGGATCCGGTGCCACCACCCCGCTGACCAGACGCTCTCGGGGTGTGCGAGAACACGTGGGCGGACGAAGAGAGAGCAGTAGGAGTAGCAGTGTTGTCTGTGGTGATCCATGTTTCCGTCAGGGCCAAGAAGTCGAGGACTGGAGGGAGGCATGGGCTGAGATGAACTCTGCCTTGTTGACCGCAGATTGGCAGTTCCAGAGGCTACCGGAGACCTGGAACTCCACGTGGAGTCGTGCGCGCTGGGACCACCAGAGTAGGGTGGCCGCGGCCACGCGGTGAGGAGCGTTGTATGGTCTGTGCAGAGAGGAGAGAACAGGGATAAACCGACACATAGTTGACAGGCTACAGAAGAGGCTACGCTAATGCAAAGGAGATTGGAATGACAAGTGGACTACACGTCTCGAATGTTCAGAAAGTTAAGCTACGTAGCAAGAATCTTATTGACTAAAATGATTAAAATGATACAGTACTGCTGAAGTAGGCCAGCTGGCAGTGGCTGCGTTGTTGACACTACACTAATCAAGTCGTTCCGTTGAGTGTAATAGTTTCTGCAGTGTTGCTATTCGGGGGCTAGCAGGCTAGCTAGCAGTGTTGTTTACGTTACGTTGCGTTAAAGAACGACAATAGATGGCTAGCGAACCTAGAAAATCGCTCTAGACTACACAATTATCTTTGATACAAAGACGGCTATGTAGCTAGCTAAGTAGCTAGCTACGATCAAACAAATCAAACCGTTGTACTGTAATGAAAATGAAGTGAAAATGTGATACAACCTGTGAATGCGACCGGGTAGTTGAGTTCTATACAGAAGACGTTGGCTAGCGTTGGCTAGCTGTTGGCTAGCTAGCAGAGTCACCTACGTTAAGGACGACAAATAGCTGGCTAGGCGGTAAATGGCTAAGCTAACCTCGGTAAATTAAGATAATCACTCTAAGACTACACACTCTAAACCTAAACAACACAATTATCTTGGATACGATGATACGATGATACGAAGACAGCAAAGACAGCTATGTAGCTAGCTAACACTAAACTAATCAAGTCGTTCAGTTGAGTGTAACAGTTTCTCCAGTGCAGCTAATCAGTGGACGTTAGCTAGCTGGCTAGAGTGAGACTACGTTAGGGCGAAATACGATAATTACGCAATTATCTTTTTGATACAAAGACGGCTATGTAGCTAGCTGAGAAGAAATTGCTAAGATAAGACAAATCAAACCGTTGTGATATAATGAAATATAATGAAAAAAGTTAAAAAAAAGTTATACTACCCGTTGG
>NW_025760468.1:0-3596 GCF_021184085.1 Oncorhynchus gorbuscha
TGTCTATAACAGCTTCCCTGTTGAACCTGTAGCCATATTACTACAACAGTATTTAACATTATCTAGATACTGACTGTCTATAACAGCTTCCCTGTTGAACCTGTAGCCATATGACTACAACAGTATTTAACATTATCCAGATACTGACTGTCTATAACAGCTTCCCTGTTGAACCTGTAGCCATATTACTACAACAGTATTTAACATTATCCAGATACTGACTGTCTATAGCAGCTTCCCTGTTGAACCTGTAGCCATATGACTACAACAGTATTTAACATTATCCAGATACTGACTGTCTATAACAGCTTCCCTGTTGAACCTGTAGCCATATTACTACAACAGTATTTAACATTATCTAGATACTGACTGTCTATAGCAGCTTCCCTGTTGAACCTGTAGCCATATTACTACAACAGTATTTAACATTATCTAGATACTGACTGTCTATAACAGCTTCCCTGTTGAACCTGTAGCCATATTACTACAACAGTATTTAACATTATCCAGATACTGACTGTCTATAGCAGCTTCCCTGCTGAACCTGTAGCCATATTACTACAACAGTATTTAACATTATCTAGATACTGATCTGTCTATAACAGCTTCCCTAGTTGAACCTGTAGCCATATTACTACAACAGTATTTAACATTATCCAGATACTGACTGTCTATAGCAGCTTCCCTGTTGAACCTGTAGCCATATTACTACAACAGTATTTAACATTATCTAGATACTGACTGTCTATAACAGCTTCCTGTTGAACCTGTAGCCATATTACTACAACAGTATTTAACATTATCCAGATACTGACTGTCTATAGCAGCTTCCCTGTTGAACCTGTAGCCATATTACTACAACAGTATTTAACATTATCTAGATACTGACTGTCTATAGTAGCTTCCTGTTGAACCTGTAGCCATATTACTACAACAGTATTTAACATTATCCAGATACTGACTGTCTATAACAGCTTCCCTCCAGAATGGGCTTTAGGTGAGGTAGATGAACCTGTAGCTATATGACTTCAACAGTATTTAACATTATCCAGATACTGACTGTCTATAACAGCTTCCCTCCAGAATGGGCTTTAGGTGAGGCAGATGAACCTGTAGCCATATGACTTCAACAGTATTTAACATTATCCAGATACTGACTGTCTATAGCAGCTTCCCTCCAGAATGGGCTTTAGGTGAGGCAGATGAACCTGTAGCCATATTACTACAACAGTATTTAACATTATCCAGATACTGACTGTCTATAGCAGCTTCCCTCCAGAATGGGCTTTAGGTGAGGCAGATGAACCTGTAGCCATATGACTTCAACAGTATTTAACATTATCCAGATACTGACTGTCTATAGCAGCTTCCCTCCAGAATGGGCTTTAGGTGAGGCAGATGAACCTGTAGCCATATGACTACAACAGTATTTAACATTATCCAGATACTGACTGTCTATAGCAGCTTCCCTCCAGAATGGGCTTTAGGTGAGGCAGATGAACCTGTAGCCATATGACTTCAACAGTATTTAACATTATCCAGATACTGACTGTCTATAGCAGCTTCCCTCCAGAATGGGCTTTAGGTGAGGCAGATGAACCTGTAGCCATATTACTACAACAGTATTTAACATTATCCAGATACTGACTGTCTATAGCAGCTTCCCTCCAGAATGGGCTTTAGGTGAGGCAGATGAACCTGTAGCCATATTACTACAACAGTATTTAACATTATCCAGATACTGACTGTCTATAGCAGCTTCCCTCCAGAATGGGCTTTAGGTGAGGCAGATGAACCTGTAGCCATATTACTACAACAGTATTTAACATTATCCAGATACTGACTGTCTATAACAGCTTCCCTCCAGAATGGGCTTTAGGTGAGGCAGATGAACCTGTAGCCATATGACTACAACAGTATTTAACATTATCCAGATACTGACTGTCTATAACAGCTTCCCTCCAGAATGGGCTTTAGGTGAGGCAGATGAACCTGTAGCCATATTACTACAACAGTATTTAACATTATCCAGATACTGACTGTCTATAGCAGCTTCCCTCCAGAATGGGCTTTAGGTGAGGTAGATGAACCTGTAGCCATATTACTACAACAGTATTTAACATTATCCAGATACTGACTGTCTATAGCAGCTTCCCTCCAGAATGGGCTTTAGGTGAGGTAGATGAACCTGTAGCCATATTACTTCAACAGTATTTAACATTATCCAGATACTGACTGTCTATAGCAGCTTCCCTCCAGAATGGGCTTTAGGTGAGGCAGATGAACCTGTAGCCATATTACTACAACAGTATTTAACATTATCCAGATACTGACTGTCTATAGCAGCTTCCCTCCAGAATGGGCTTTAGGTGAGGTAGATGAACCTGTAGCCATATTACTACAACAGTATTTAACATTATCCAGATACTGACTGTCTATAGCAGCTTCCCTCCAGAATGGGCTTTAGGTGAGGTAGATGAACCTGTAGCCATATTACTTCAACAGTATTTAACATTATCCAGATACTGACTGTCTATAGCAGCTTCCCACCAGAATGGGCTTTAGGTGAGGCAGATGAACCTGTAGCCATATGACTTCAACAGTATTTAACATTATCCAGATACTGACTGTCTATAGCAGCTTCCTCCAGAATGGGCTTTAGGTGAGGCAGATGAACCTGTAGCCATATGACTTCAACAGTATTTAACATTATCCAGATACTGACTGTCTATAGCAGCTTCCCTCCAGAATGGGCTTTAGGTGAGGCAGATGAACCTGTAGCCATATTACTACAACAGTATTTAACATTATCCAGATACTGACTGTCTATAGCAGCTTCCCACCAGAATGGGCTTTAGGTGAGGCAGATGAACCTGTAGCCATATTACTACAACAGTATTTAACATTATCCAGATACTGACTGTCTATAGCAGCTTCCCTCCAGAATGGGCTTTAGGTGAGGTAGATGAACCTGTAGCCATATTACTACAACAGTATTTAACATTATCCAGATACTGACTGTCTATAGCAGCTTCCTCCAGAATGGGCTTTAGGTGAGGTAGATGAACCTGTAGCCATATTACTTCAACAGTATTTAACATTATCCAGATACTGACTGTCTATAGCAGCTTCCTCCAGAATGGGCTTTAGGTGAGGCAGATGAACCTGTAGCCATATTACTACAACAGTATTTAACATTATCCAGATACTGACTGTCTATAGCAGCTTCCTCCAGAATGGGCTTTTAGGTGAGGTAGATGAACCTGTAGCCATATTACTTCAACAGTATTTAACATTATCCAGATACTGACTGTCTATAGCAGCTTCCTCCAGAATGGGCTTTAGGTGAGGTAGATGAACCTGTAGCCATATGACTTCAACAGTATTTAACATTATCCAGATACTGACTGTCTATAGCAGCTTCCTACCAGAATGGGCTTTAGTGAGGCAGATGAACCTGTAGCCATATTACTACAACAGTATTTTAACATTATCCAGATACTGACTGTCTATAGCAGCTTCCTCCAGAATGGGCTTTAGGTGAGGCAGATGAACCTGTGAGCCACATGACTTCAACAGCATTTAACATTATCCAG
>NW_025760469.1:0-3596 GCF_021184085.1 Oncorhynchus gorbuscha
AACATCTATAGTATGAACTGGATTGGTAACATCTATAGTATGAACTGGATTGGTAACATCTATAGTATGAACTGGATTGGTAACATCTATAGTATGAGACTGGATTGGTAACATCTATGGCTATGCAACTGGATTGGTAACATCTATAGTATGAATCTGGATTGGTAAAATCTATAGTATGAACTGGATTGGTAGCATCTATAGTATGAACTGGATTGGTACAAATCTACAGTATGAACTGGATTATGTAACATCTATAGTATGAACTGGATTAGTAACATCTATAGTATGAACTGGTATTCGTAAATCTATAGTATGAACTGGATTGGTAAAATCTATAGAATGAACTGGATTTGTAACATCTATAGTATGAACTGGATTGGTAACATCTATAGTATGAACTGGATTTGGTAAAATCTATAGTATGAACTGGATTTAGTAACATCTATAGTATGAACTGGATTTGTAACATCTATAGTATGAACTGGATTGGTAACATCTATAGTATGAACTGGATTGGTAAAATCTATAGAATGAACTGGATTTGTAACATCTATAGTATGAACTGGATTGGTAACATCTATAGTATGAACTGGATTGGTAACATCTATAGTATGAACTGGATTTGTAAAATCTATAGAATGAACTGGATTTGTAACATCTATAGTATGAACTGGATTGGTAACATCTATAGTATGAACTGGATTGGTAAAATCTATAGAATGAACTGGATTTGTAACATCTATAGTATGAACTGGATTGGTAAAATCTATAGTATGAACTGGATTGGTAACATCTATAGTATGAACTGGATTGGTAACATCTATAGTATGAACTGGATTGGTAACATCTATAGTATGAACTGGATTGGTAACATCTATAGTATGAACTGGATTGGTAACATCTATAGTATGAACTGGATTGGTAACATCTATAGTATGAACTGGATTGGTAACATCTATAGTATGAACTGGATTGGTAACATCTATAGTAATGAACTGGATTGGTAACATCTATAGTATGAACTGGATTGGTAACATCTATAGTATGAACTGGATTGGTAACATCTATAGTATGAACTGGATTGGTAACATCTATAGTATGAACTGGATTGGTAACATCTATAGTATGAACTGGATTGGTAACATCTATAGTATGAACTGGATTGGTAACATCTATAGTATGAACTGGATTGGTAACATCTATAGTATGAACTGGATTGGTAACATCTATAGTATGAACTGGATTGGTAACATCTATAGTATGAACTGGATTGGTAACATCTATAGTATGAACTGGATTGGTAACATCTATAGTATGAACTGGATTGGTAACATCTATAGTATGAACTGGATTGGTAACATCTATAGTATGAACTGGATTGGTAACATCTATAGTATGAACTGGATTGGTAACATCTATAGTATGAACTGGATTGGTAACATCTATAGTATGAACTGGATTGGTAACATCTATAGTATGAACTGGATTGGTAACATCTATAGTATGAACTGGATTGGTAACATCTATAGTATGAACTGGATTGGTAACATCTATAGTATGAACTGGATTGGTAACATCTATAGTATGAACTGGATTGGTAACATCTATAGTATGAACTGGATTGGTAACATCTATAGTATGAACTGGATTGGTAACATCTATAGTATGAACTGGATTGGTAACATCTATAGTATGAACTGGATTGGTAACATCTATAGTATGAACTGGATTGGTAACATCTATAGTATGAACTGGATTGGTAACATCTATAGTATGAACTGGATTGGTAACATCTATAGTATGAACTGGATTGGTAACATCTATAGTATGAACTGGATTGGTAACATCTATAGTATGAACTGGATTGGTAACATCTATAGTATGAACTGGATTAGTAACATCTATAGTATGAACTGGATTGGTAACATCATAGTATGAACTGGATTGGTAACATATATCTGGTGCAAAAATGGATGTGAGCATACAGTGCCTTGCGAAAGTATTCGGCCCCCTTGAACTTTGCGACCTTTTCCCACATTTCAGGCTTCAAACATAAAGATATAAAACTGTATTTTTTGTGAAGAATCAACAACAAGTGGGACACAATCATGAAGTGGAGCGACATTTATTGGATATTTCAAACTTTTTTAACAAATCAAAAACTGAAAAATTGAGACGTGTCAAAATTATTCAGCCCCCTTAAGTTAATACTTTGTAGCGCCAGTTTTTGCTGCGATTACAGCTGTATGTCGCTTGGGGTATGTCTCTATCAGTTTTGCACATCGAGAGACTGAATTTTTTTTCCCATTCCTCCTTGCAAAACAGCTCGAGCTCAGTGAGGTTGGATGGAGAGCATTTGTGAACAGCAGTTTTCAGTTCTTTCCACAGATTCTCGATTGGATTCAGGTCTGGACATTGACTTGGCCATTCTAGCACCTGGATATGTTTATTTTTGAACCATTCCATTGTAGATTTTGCTTTATGTTTTGGATCACTGTCTTGTTGGAAGACAAATCTCCGTCCCAGTCTCAGGTCTTTTGCAGACTCCATCAGGTTTTCTTCCAGAATGGTCCTGTATTTGGCTCCATTCATCTTCCCATCAATTTTAACCATCTTCCCTGTCCCTGCTGAAGAAAAGCAGGCCCAAACCATGATGCTGCCACTGCCGTGTTTGACAGTGGGGATGGTGTGTTCAGGGTGTTGCTTTTACGCCAAACATAACGTTTTGCATTGTTGCCAAAAAGTTCAATTTTGGTTTCATCTGACCAGAGCACCTTCTTCCACATGTTTGGTGTGTCTCCCAGGTGGCTTGTGGCAAACTTTAAACAACACTTTTTATGGATATCTTTAAGAAATGGCTTTCTTCTTGCCACTCTTCCATAAAGGCCAGATTTGTGCAATATACGACTGATTGTTGTCCTATGGACAGAGTCTCCCACCTCAGCTGTAGATCTCTGCAGTTCATCCAGAGTGATCATGGGCCTCTTGGCTGCATCTCTGATCAGTCTTCTCCTTGTATGAGCTGAAAGTTTAGAGGGACGGCCAGGTCTTGGTAGATTTGCAGTGGTCTGATACTCCTTCCATTTCAATATTATCGCTTGCACAGTGCTTCTTGGGATGTTTAAAGCTTGGGAAATCTTTTTGTATCCAAATCCGGCTTTAAACTTCTTCACAACAGTATCTCGGACCTGCCTGGTGTGTTCCTTGTTCTTCATGATGCTCTCTGCGCCTTTAACGGACCTCTGAGACTATCACAGTGCAGGTGCATTTATACGGAGACTTGATTACACACAGGTGGATTGTATTTATCATCATTAGTCATTTAGGTCAACGATTGGATCATTCAGAGATCCTCTACTGAACTTCTGGAGAGAGTTTGCTGCACTGAAAGTAAAGGGGCTGAATAATTTTGCACGCCTAATTTTTCAGTTTTTGATTTGTTAAAAAAGTTTGAAATATCCAATAAATGTCGTTCCACTTCATGATTGTGTCCCACCTGTTGTTGATTCTTCACAAAAAATACAGTTTTATATCTTTATGTTTGAAGCCTGAAATGTGGCAAAAGGTCGCAAAGTTCAAGGGCCGGAAACTTT
>NW_025760470.1:2500-3593 GCF_021184085.1 Oncorhynchus gorbuscha
TAGGAGTCAACAGATCATTACTCATCACCTGTCTGTAAAACCCACATTACAGTGTTATTCATCAAAACAGTATCACATAAAACCTGACACTTATAAATACTGTTGTTCCTAGTTCAGCTGGTTCTGCTATAACCCACCAACTAGATATGGACCATCTGGTTCAGCTGGTTCTGGTATAACCCACCAACTAGATATGGACCATCTGGTTCTGGTATAACCCACCAACTAGATATGGACCAGCTGGTTCTGGTATAACCCACCAACTAGATATGGACCATCTAGATCAGCTGGTTCTGCTATAACCCACCAACTAGATATGGACCATCTGGTTCAGCAGGTTCTGGTATAACCCACCAACTAGATATGGACCATCTGGTTCTGGTATAACCCACCAACTAGATATGGACCAGCTGGTTCTGGTATAACCCACCAACTAGATATGGACCAGCTGGTTCTGGTATAACCCACCAACTAGATATGGACCATCTGGTTCAACTGGTTCTGGTATAACCCACCAACTAGATATGGACCAGCTGGTTCTGGTATAACCCACCAACTAGATATGGACCAGCTGGTTCTGGTATAACCCACCAACTAGATATGGACCAGCTGGTTCTGGTATAACCCACCAACTAGATATGGACCATCTGGTTCACTGGTTCTGGTATAACCCACCAACTAGATATGGACCAGCTGGTTCTGGTATAACCCACCAACTAGATATGGACCAGCTGGTTCTGGTATAACCCACCAACTAGATATGGACCAGCTGGTTCTGGTATAACCCACCAACTAGATATGGACCATCTGGTTCAACTGGTTCTGGTATAACCCACCAACTAGATATGGACCAGCTGGTTCTGGTATAACCCACCAACTAGATATGGACCAGCTGGTTCTGGTATAACCCACCAACTAGATATGGACCATCTGGTTCTGGTATAACCCACCAACTAGATATGGACCAGCTGGTTCTGGTTCATAACCCACCAACTAGATATGGACCATCTGGTTCAGCTGGTTCTGGTATAACCCACCAACTAGATATGGACCAGCTGGTTCTGGTATAACCCACCAACTAGATATGGACCAT
>NW_025760471.1:0-3591 GCF_021184085.1 Oncorhynchus gorbuscha
ACCCCTGTATATATACTTCTTGGCACTGACAGAAACATGGATCACCACAGATAACACTGCTACTCCTACTGCTCTCTCTTCGTCCGCCCACGTGTTCTCGCACACCCCGAGAGCTTCTGGTCAGCGGGGTGGTGGTATCGGGATCCTTATCTCTCCCAAGTGGTCTTCTCTCTTTCTCCCCTTACCTATCTGTCTATCGCTCTCCTTTGAATTTCATGCTGTCACAGTTACCAGCCCTTTCAAGCTTAACATCCTTATCATTTATCGCCCTCCAGGTCCCCTCGGAGAGTTCATCAATGAGCTTGATGCATTGATAAGCTCCTTTCCTGAGGACGGCTCACCTCTCACAGTTCTGGGCGACTTTAACCTCCCCACATCTACCATTGACTCATTCCTCTCTGCCTCCTTCTTTCCACTCCTCTCCTCTTTTGACCTCACCCTCTCACCTTCCCCCCCTACTCACAAGGCAGGCAATACGCCTCGACCTCATCTTTACTAGATGCTGTTCTTCCACTAACCTCATTGCAACTCCCCTCCAAGTCTCCGACCACTACCTTGTATCCTTTTCCCTCTCGCTCTCATCCAACACTTCCCACACTGCCCCTACTCGGATGGTATCGCGCCGTCCCAACCTTCGCTCTCTCTCCCCCGCTACTCTCTCCTCTTCCATCCTATCATCTCTTCCCTCTGCTCAAACCTTCTCCAACCTATCTCCTGATTCTGCCTCCTCAACCCTCCTCTCTTCCCTTTCTGCATCCTTTGACTCTCTATGTCCCCTATCTTCCAGGCCGGCTCGGTCCTCCCCTCCCGCTCCGTGGCTTGACGACTCATTGCGAAGCTCACAGAACAGGGCTCCGGGCAGCCGAGCGGAAATGGAGGAAAACTCGCCTCCCTGCGGACCTGGCATCCTTTCACTCCCTCCTCTCTACATTTTCCTCCTCTGTCTCTGCTGCTAAAGCCACTTTCTACCACTCTAAATTCCAAGCATCTGCCTCTAACCCTAGGAAGCTCTTTGCCACCTTCTCCTCCCTCCTGAATCCTCCTCCCCCTCCCCCCTCCTCCCTCTCTGCAGATGACTTCGTCAACCATTTTGAAAAGAAGGTCGACGACATCCGATCCTCGTTTGCTAAGTCAAACGACACCGCTAGTTCTGCTCACAGTGCCCTACCCTGTGCTCTGACCTCTTTCTCCCCTCTCTCTCCAGATGAAATCTCGCGTCTTGTGACGGCCGGCCGCCCAACAACCTGCCCGCTCGACCCTATCCCCTCCTCTCTTCTCCAGACCATTTCCGGAGACCTTCTCCCCTTACCTCACCTCGCTCATCAACTTATCCCTGACCGCTGGCTACGTCCCTTCCGTCTTCAAGAGAGCGAGAGTTGCACCCCTTCTGAAAAAACCTACACTCGATCCCTCCGATGTTAACAACTACAGACCAGTATCCCTTCTTTCTTTTCTCTCCAAAACTCTTGAACGTGCCGTCCTTGGTCCAGCTCTCCCGCTATCTCTCTCAGAATGACCTTCTTGATCCAAATCAGTCAGGTTTCAAGACTAGTCATTCAACTGAGACTGCTCTTCTCTGTATCACGGAGGCGCTCCGCACCGCTAAAGCTAACTCTCTCTCCTCTGCTCTCATCCTTCTAGACCTATCGGCTGCCTTCGATACTGTGAACCATCAGATCCTCCTCTCCACCCTCTCCGAGTTGGGCATCTCTGGCGCGGCCCACGCTTGGATTGCGTCCTACCTGACAGGTCGCTCCTACCAGGTGGCGTGGCGAGAATCTGTCTCCTCACCACGCGCTCTCACCACTGGTGTCCCCCAGGGCTCTGTTCTAGGCCCTCTCCTATTCTCGCTATACACCAAGTCACTTGGCTCTGTCATAACCTCACATGGTCTCTCCTATCATTGCTATGCAGACGACACACAATTAATCTTCTCCTTTCCCCCTTCTGATGACCAGGTGGCGAATCGCATCTCTGCATGTCTGGCAGACATATCAGTGTGGATGACGGATCACCATCTCAAGCTGAACTTCGGCAAGACGGAGCTGCTCTTCCTCCCGGGGAAGGACTGCCCGTTCCATGATCTCGCCATCACGGTTGACAACTCCATTGTGTCCTCCTCCCAGAGCGCTAAGAACCTTGGCGTGATCCTGGACAACACCCTGTCGTTCTCAACTAACATCAAGGCGGTGGCCCGTTCCTGTAGGTTCATGCTCTACAACATCCGCAGAGTACGACCTTGCCTCACACAGGAAGCGGCGCAGGTCCTAATCCAGGCACTTGTCATCTCCCGTCTGGATTACTGCAACTCGCTGTTGGCTGGGCTCCCTGCCTGTGCCATTAAACCCCTACAACTCATCCAGAACGCCGCAGCCCGTCTAGTGTTCAACCTTCCCAAGTTCTCTCACGTCACCCCGCTCCTCCGCTCTCTCCACTGGCTTCCAGTTGAAGCTCGCATCCGCTACAAGACCATGGTGCTTGCCTACGGAGCTGTGAGGGAACGGCACCTCAGTACCTCCAGGCTCTGATCAGGCCCTACACCCAAATAAGGGCACTGCGTTCATCCACCTCTGGCCTGCTCGTCTCCCTACCACTGAGGAAGTACAGTTCCCGCTCAGCCCAGTCAAAACTGTTCGCTGCTCTGGCTCCCCAATGGTGGAACAAACTCCCTCACGACGCCAGGACAGCGGAGTCAATCACCACCTTCCGGAGACACCTGAAACCCCACCTCTTTAAGGAATACTTAGGATAGGATAAAGTAATCCTTCTCACCCCCCTCCCCCCTTAAAATATTTAGATGCACTATTGTAAAGTGGCTGTTCCACTGGATGTCATAAGGTGAATGCACCAATTTGTAAGTCGCTCTGGATAAGAGCGTCTGCTAAATGACTTAAACAGTAAATGTAAATATAGCCTCCACATTGACTCTGTACTGGTGCCCCCTGTATATAGCCTCCCCACATTGACTCTGTGCCGGTACCCCCTGTATATAGCCTCCACATTGACTCTGTGCGGTGCCCTCTTGTATATGTATCGCATTGATCTGTGCCGTGCCCTGTATATAGGCTTATCCGTGGGCTCTGTGCCGGTTGCCTGTGTATAATATCCACGTTAGGCTCTGTGCCGTGGCTTGCCTGTATCTCAATATCCACGGTGGGCTCTGTGCGGTTGCCTGTATATAGCCTATCACGTTGACTCTGTACCACTGTATAGTATCCGCACTGATCTGTGCCGTGTGCCATAATATGGCCTCGTGATGCCACGTTGACTCTGTGCCGTAAATGCCCTGTATGTAAATTATCACATTGACTCTGTGCCGTAATGCCCTGTATATAGCCTCCACGTTGACTCTGTGCCGTAATGCCCTGTATATAGCTATCACATTGACTCTGTACCACGTGCCCCTGTATGTAAGCCTCCACATTGACTCTGTACTGGATACCCCCTGTATATAAGCCTCCACATTGACTCTGTGCCGGTACCCCCTGTATATAGCCTCACATTGACTCTGTACCAGTACCCCCTGTATATAGTCTCCACATTGACTCTGTGCGGTACCCCCTAATATAGGCTATCACGTTGACTCTGTGC
>NW_025760472.1:0-3591 GCF_021184085.1 Oncorhynchus gorbuscha
GCTGGTAAAAGAGGACCCAAAAGCGACTTAACAGAAGCAGAGTTTAATAATGTTCAAAACGGAATAACTGACATCCTCTAGATTTGTAGAGGGAAAACAACTGAGAAGCGGCCACAGACTGCAGGTCGCTTCGGGTAGCGCAGGCCGTAGTCGACTGAGACACCTGCTCACACGCAGCGTCTGATGAAGGCACAAAACACGACAGAACAGGGTGATACACAATCACGGGGCAAAAACACGACAGGACAGGGCGAAACGCAATCACAGCATGGAATATACAATATAAGGAACCGACGAACAGGAACGGATTACAAAGGAATAAATAGGGAATCTAATCAGGGAAAGGATCGGGAACAGGTGTGGGGAAGACTAAATGATGATTAGGGGAATAGGAACAGCTGGGAGCAGGAACGGAACGACAGAGAGAAGAGAGAGCGAGAGAGTGAGAGAGGGAGGGGGAGAGAGAGGATAGAACCAAACAAGACCAGCAGAGGGAAACGAATAGCATGGGGAGCACAGGGACAAGACATGACAATAAATGACAAACATGACAGTACCCCCACTCACCGAAGCGCCTCCTGGCGCACTCGAGGAGGAATCCTGGCGGCAACGGAGGAAATCATCGATGAGCGAACGGTCCAGCACGCCCGAGACGGAACCCAACTCCTCTCCTCAGGACCGTAACCCTCCCAATCCACTAGGTATTCCAGAGACCCCGTCCCCGAGAACGCATGTCCATAATTTTATGTACCTTGTAAATAGGTGCGTCTCGACAAGGACGGGGAGGGGGAGGGAAGACGAACGGGGGGTGCGAAGAAAGGGCTTAACACAGGAGACATGGAAGACAGGATGGACGCGACGAAGATGTCGCGGAAGAAGCAGTCGCACAGCGACAGGATTGACGACCTGGGAGACACGGAACGGACCAATGAAATCATGGAGTCAACTTACGAGAAGCTGTCGTAAGAGGAAGGTTGCGAGTGGAAAGCCACACTCTCTGGCCGCAACAATACCTTGGACTCTTAATCCTGCGTTATTGGCGGCTCACCGTCTGTGCCCTGTAACGGCAAAGTGCAGACCTCACCCTCCTCCAGGTGCGCTCACAACGTTGGACAAACGCTTGAGCGGAGGGGAACGCTGGACTCGGCAAAGCTGGGATGAGAACAGAGGAGGCTGGTAACCCAGACTACTCCTGAAAACGGAGATAACCCGGTAGCAGACGAAGGAAGCGAATGTGAGCGTATTCTGCCCAGGGGAGCTGTTCTGCCCAAGACGCAGGGTTTCTGAAAGAAAGGCTGCGTAGTATGCGACTCAATCGTCTGATTGGCCCTCTGCTTGACCGTTAGACTGGGGATGAAACCCGGAAGAGACTGGACGGACGCACCAATCAACGACAGAACTCCTCCAAAACTGTGACGTGAATTGCGGACCTCTGTCTGAAACGGCGTCTAACGGGAGGCCATGAATTCTGAATACATTCTCAATAATGATTTGTGCCGTCTCCTTAGCGGAAGGAAGTTTAGCGAGGGAATGAAATGTGCCGCCTTAGAGAACCTATCGACAACCGTCAGAATCACAGTCTTCCCCGCAGACAAAGGCAGACCGGTAATGAAGTCTAAGGCAATGTGAGACCATGGTCGAAGGAATGGGAGCGGTCTGAGACGACCGGCAGGGGAGGAGAGTTACCTCGACTTAGTCTGCGCGCAGTCCGAACAGGCAGCCACGAAACGGCGCGTGTCACGCTCCTGAGTCGGCCACCAAAAGCGCTGGCGAATAGACGCAAGAGTGCCTCGAACACCGGGATGACCCGCTAACTTGGCAGAGTGAGCCCACTGAAGAACAGCCAGACGAGTGGAAACAGGAACGAAAAGGAGGTTACTAGGACAAGCGCGCGGCGACGCAGTGTGCGTGAGTGCTTTGCTTAACCTGTCTTTCAATTCCCCAGACTGTTAACCCGACAACACGCCATAAGGAAGAATCCCCTCGGGATCAGTAGAAGCCAGAAGAACTAAACAGACGGGATAAGGCATCAGGCTTGGTGTTCTTGCTACCCGACGGTAAGAAATCACAAACTCAAACGAGCGAAAAACAACGCCCAACGAGCTTGACGGGCATTAAGTCGTTTTGGCAGAACGGATGTACTCAAGGTTCTTATGGTCTGTCCAAACGACAAAAGGAACGGTCGCCCTCCAACCACTGTCGCCATTCCGCCTAGGGCTAAGCGGATGGCGAGCAGTTCACGGTTACCCACATCATAGTTGCGCTCAGATGGCGACAGGCGATGAGAAAATAAGCGCAAGGATGAACCTTATCGTCAGACTGGAAGCGCTGGGATAGAATGGCTCCCACGCCTACCTCTGAAGCGGCCAACCTCGACAATGAATTGTCTAGTGACGTCAGAGTAACGAGGATAGGAGCGGACGTAAAACGTTCTTTAGAAGATCAAAGCTCCCTGGGCGGAACCGGACCACTTAAAACACGCCTTGACAGAAGTAAGAGCTGTGAGAGGGGCAGCAACTTGACCGAAATTACGAATGAAACGCCGATAGAAATTAGCGAAACCTAAAAAGCGCTGCAACTCGACACGTGACCTTGAACGGGCCAATCACTGACAGCTTGGACCTTAGCGGAATCCATCTGAATGCCTTCAGCGGAAATAACAGAACCGAGAAAAGTAACGGAGGAGACATGAAAAAGAGCACTTCTCAGCCTTTACGTAGAGACAATTCTCTAAAAGGCGCTGTAGAACACGTCGAACGTGCTGAACATGAATCTCGAGTGACGGAGAAAAAATCAGGATATCGTCAAGATAGACAAAAACAAAAATGTTCAGCATGTCTCTCAGAACATCATTAACTAATGCCTGAAAACAGCTGGCGCATTGGCGAGACCGAACGGCAGAACCCGGTACTCAAAATGCCCTAACGGAGTTAAACGCCGTTTTCCACTCGTCCCCCCTCTCTGATGCGCACGGATGGTAAGCGTTACGAAGGTCCAACTTAGTAAAAGCACCTGGCTCCCTGCAGAATCTCGAAGGCTGATGACATAAGGGGGAAGCGGATAACGATTCTTAACCGTTATGTCATTCAGCCCTCGATAATCCACGCAGGGGCGCAGAGTACCGTCCTTCTTCTTAACAAAAAGAACCCCGCCCGGCCGGAGAGGAAGAAGGCACTATGGTACCGGCGTCAAGAGACACAGACAAATAATCCTCGAGAGCCTTACGTTCGGGGAGCCGACAGAGAGTATAGTCTACCTCGAGGAGGAGTGGTCCCCGGAAGGAGATCAATACTACAATCATACGACCGGTGAGGAGGAAGGGAGTTGGCTCGGGACCGACTGAAGACCGTGCGCAGATCATGATATTCCTCCGGCACTCCTGTCAAATCGCCAGGTTCCTCCTGAGAAGTAGGGACAGAAGAAATGGGAGGGATGGCAGACATTAAACACTTCACATGACAAGAAACGTTCCAGGATAGGATAGAATTACTAGACCAATTAATAGAAGGATTATGACATACAAGCCAGGGGTGACCCAAAACAACAGGTGTAAACGGTGAACGGAAAATCAAAAAAGACATAGTCTCACTG
>NW_025760473.1:0-3590 GCF_021184085.1 Oncorhynchus gorbuscha
GCTGACTGGCGGATCCTGGCTGACTGGCGGCGCTGGGCAGACTGGCGGCACTGGCAGCGCTGGGCAGCCTGGCGGCACTGGCGGCCCCTGGCTGACTGGCGGCCCCTGGCTGACTGGCGGATCCTGGCTGAATGGCGGCTCCTGGCTGACTGGCGGCACTGGCGGCTCCTGGCTGACTGGCGGCACTGGCGGATCCTGGCTGAATGGCGGATCCTGGCTGAATGGCGGCTCCTGGCTGACTGGCGGCACTGGCGGCTCCTAGCTGACTGGTGGCACTGGGCAGACTGGCGGCACTGGCGGCGCTGGGCCGACTGGCGGCAATGGCGGCGCTGGCGGCCCCTGGCTGACTGGCGGCACTGGCGGCCCCTGGCTGACTGGCGGCACTGGCGGCCCCTGGCTGACTGGCGGCACTGGCGGCCCCTGGCAGACTGGCGGCCCCTGGCAGACTGGCGGCACTGGCGGCCCCTGGCTGACTGGTGGATCCTGGCTGAATGGCGGATCCTGGCTGAATGGCGGCTCCTGGCTGACTGGCGGCACTGGCGGCTCCTGGCTGACTGGTGGCACTGGGCAGACTGGCGGCACTGGCGGCATTGGGCAGACTGGCGGCACTGGTGGCGCTGGGCAGACTGGCGGCGCTGGTGGCCCCTGGCTGACTGGCGGCACTGGGCAGACTGGCGGCACTGGCTGCGCTGGGCAGACTGGCGGCCCCTGGCTGACTGGCGGCACTGGCGGCCCCTGGCTGACTGGCGGCACTGGCGGCCCCTGGCTGATTGGCGGCCCCTGGCTGACTGGCGGCCCTGTCGGCGCTGGGCAGACGGGTGGCTCAGGCGGCGCTGGGCAGACGGTTGGCTCAGGCGGCGCTGGAGAGGAAGGCTCTGGCGCCTCTGGAATGAGGGGCTCCGGCGCCTCTGGAATGAGGGCTCTGGCGCCTCTGGAATGAGGGGCTCTGGCGCCTCTGAAATTAGGGGCTCTGGCGCCTCTGGAATGAGGGGCTCTGGCGCCTCTGGAATGAGGGGCGGGAGCTCTGGCAGCGCTGGACAGAGGAGCTCTGGCAGCGCTAAACAGGCGGGAGACTCCGACAGCGCTGGAGAGGAGGAAGGCTCTGACAGCGCTGGACAGGCGAGGCACACTTGTAGGCCTGATGCATGGTGCTGGCACTGGTGGTACTCGACCAAGGACATGCACAGGAAGCCTGGTGCGGGAGCTGCCACCGGAGGGCTGGTGTGTGGAGGTGGCACAGGATGGACCGGACCGTGAAGGCGTACTGGAGATCTTGAGAGCAGGGCTGGCACAGGCCGTGCAAGGGCTAGGGAGGTGCACAGGAGGCCTGATGCGTGAGGCTGGCACAATCTTCACCAGACGACTAACACGCACCTCAGGACGAGTATGGAGCGCTGACCCAGGTGCCATCAAATCCCAGACACGCTCCGTCGGGCAAATTCCGTGTCTCATGCACCAACACAACAACTCCCTCATATCACTCTCCTCCAATTTCCCCATTAAGTCCTTCACAGTCTCTGCTTCGCTCACCTCCAACACCGGCTCTGGTTCCTCCTTGGCTCATTACGATAAACAGGGGAGTTGGCTCAGATCTGACTCCTGACTCTGCCACACTCTCCTGTGCCTCCCCAAGAAATGTTTGGGGCTGACTCTCGGGCTTCCTTGCCAGCCATGTTTGTTTCGCCAACCTCATTCTCCTGTAACCTTCCGCGCACTGCTCCATCAAATCCCAGTCACGCTCCGTCGGGCAGAATTCCGTGTCTCATGCACCAACACAGCAACTCCCTCATATCACTCTCCTCCAATTTCCCCATTAACTCCTTCACAGTCTCTGCTTCGCTCACCTCCAACACCGGCTCTGGTTTCCTCCTTGGCTCATTACGATAAACAGGGGAGTTGGCTCAGGTCTGACTCCTGACTCTGCCACACTCTCCCTGTGCCTCCCCAATATATTTTTGGGGCCGACTCTCGGGCTTCCTTGCCAGCCGTGTTTGTTTCGCCAACCTCATTCTCCTGTAACCTTCCGCGCACTGCTCCATCAGAATCAGGCAGGCTCCGGCACTCTCCTGGGTCAACCGTCCACCTGTCTATCTCTTCCCAGGTTGTGTAGTTAGACTCTGCTCCTGCTGCCTCTGTTGCTTCTCCTGCTGCTTTTGCTGTTGCCCGTTATCCTGCCCGCTTGGTCCTGTTGTGGTAGGTGATTCTGTAACGGTTTTCTTCTGGGGAAAGGCGGACAAACGCAACGTGGTTAGTTTTGTGCATCTTTAATAAGATGAAAGTACAACAATCTACAAAACAAGAAAAAAAAACAGTCCTATCTGGTGCCACAAACACAAAGACAGGAACAATCACCCACAAAACCCAAAACAAAACAGGCGACCTAAATATGGTTTCCCAATTAGAGACTATATAACACCTACCTCTGATTGAGAACCATATGAAATTTAAACATAGAAATAGACAAACCACACACACAACATAGAATGCCCACCCAGCTCACGTCTGACCAACACTAAAATAAGGGAAAAACACCCCATGAACGATGGTCAGAGCGTGACAGAATACTCTTACCAGTATCGTTGGTTATAAAATTTTACTGGATTGACTGCAAGACTAACTAGCACTATGGCAGTGACAGTTGAGTAGTAAACGTCACTCAGCACATGAGCAAGATGACGTTTTGGAGAAGAAGAAAAAAACTCTGGTATTTCCAGTGCTGTGGCACTGAACAAGTAAAATAGAAGACTTCAAATCTCTTAATTTTTTGGGATATAAACCAAAATTGGAAATGCTATATTTTATATTGTACTAACTGAGTCCCAGCTTAAAGCAGGTAGTGACTTCAATCTTCAGTTTTTCCATTTTCAGATTTTTAAAACTTTTCCAGGACCAACAAATGCTTATTATCATTTCTGTGAACAAACTGTCTTTAATCACATTCATGTCCAAATCTCTTCCTACTTGCATAGATTGTCAGTGAATGATTTCTGCAGATTAAAGGCAGTGGCTAGTTAAACAAAACAATTAGCAATCGTGGATTTCACTATTGTGTGGAATCGATATAATGTCCAGAGTTCTAAAGTAACTAATTACAACTAGATGGTAATTTTACATTAAGTTAAACTGTGGGAACTTGTTTTAGCTCTTAAAGTATTTTTGTGGTAGTGGAGGAAGTGTTCTGATTTAAATAGCAGAGAAGTAGATAAAGATGTTTTACCCTCTAAGTTTGTCAAACTTTTTTGGAAAGTAGTCAATATCAGTTATTTGTCAAATGGACAGAAAATGTAGTTGCTGCAGTTACTAAAATGGCTGTATCATTTGATTGGTAGAAGTTATTTCTGTTCTGGTTTCAGATATGAATAGCAGAGATGTCGACTAAGTTTTCATGCAATCTCAGTTATTGTCTAAGACTTTGGGAAAGTGGTGAAAAGTAGCAGATTTTACAGTGCTGAGTGTTGGAAGTCATGGGATCTTTAGAATGTTGAAGAAATCCCATTTATTAGATGAAGAGAAACAAAAAGGGCAAGCACAATAGTTTAAAAAGTATAAAAGATATCAAAAAGTTGTATACAAGCAACATATTCCAGACT
>NW_025760474.1:0-3590 GCF_021184085.1 Oncorhynchus gorbuscha
TGTTTTCCGTTTCTGTCCTGTCGGATCCTTGTATATTGTTCACCGTGCTGTGTCTTTGTATCGCCCTGTCGTGTCGTGTTTCCCTCAGATGCTGCGTGGTGAGCAGGTGTCTGAGTCTGCTACGGTCAAGTGCCTTCCCGAGGCAACCTACAGTTTATGATCGAGTCTCCAGTCTGTTCTCGTCATTACGAGTGGAATTGTTTTTTATGCTTTATTTACCGCTCCGATTTGTCTAGGAGTATTGCAGATTTCTTACTGGATTAAAGACTCTGGTTTCGCCAAGTCTTTTGGGTCCTCATTCACCTGCATAACAGATTGATTGATTTTCTTAGCGAGCATTAGAATTCTTGAGATCGATAATTCATTTTTTTTATTGATGATTATATTATATATATCAATAATTATATGATAATGACATTCATGAGAGCGGGATTGCATTTGCATGCTCCTACATACTGTTGCTAGTGAAAGTCGACACACCCCTTGCTGTCTTCCCATTTTGCTGCCTTTTAAAATCATATCTAATAAGAGATTACTAGATTTGATCATTTTCCTATAGATCTACACAAATTACTCCTCTTTTTAAAAATTGTAAGAACATTTTTGGAAAATTTTCCAAATTCATGATAAAATATGTTTTCAATGTATTGATTGAGTTTGTCTTCACAGCCCATTAGTTAATACTTGGTGGAAGCACCATTGGCAGCCATTACAGCTGTTATTAATTTGGAATAAGATTATACTAACCTTGCACAACTCTTAGGGAATTGTAACAACGTTCGTTTGTTGAAAGAAGAGAGTCGGACCGAAATGCAGCGTGTTGGTTACTCATGACTTTAATGAAAGAACGCGGTACATGAAATAACTGAAACTAAATACAAAAACAACAGAACGGAACGTGAAACTAATTACAGCCTATCTGGTGACTACAACACAGAGACAGGAACAAACACCCACGAAATACAAGGCGAAACTCAGGCTGCCTAAATACGGTTCCCAATCAGAGACAACAATAAGCACCTGACTCTAATTGAGAATCGCCTCAGGCAGCCAAGCCTATACCACACCCCTAAATCAGCCGCGATCCCAAATAATACAAACCCCAATACGAAACACAACATATAAACCCATGTCACACCCTGGCCTACCCAAACATATAACAAAAACACAAAATACAATGACCAAGGCGTGACAGGAATCATATCCATTATTTTTGTCAAAATGACTCAAGCTCAGTAAATTTGGTTGGGATTCACTGACAGACTACTAACCCATTCAGGAACACTCAACACCTCTTAGAAAGCCATTGTATTGATTTTTGGCATTAGCATTTGTGTAACTGTTCTGCTGAAAAATAAACCTATGGCAAGGTTAGATTTTCAGCAGACTATTGCAGGTGTTCCTCTAACTTTTTACCTGTCAAATGTATTTTGATGCTAACATACTCTCCAGCCCCTGCCGGAAACAAGCATACCCATAACATGATGCTGCCACCACAATATTAGTCTTATTCAAAATGAATCACTAATGATGTTTCCACCAAGTATTAACTATGGCACACCATTTTTGATTCATTTTAGTAAAATCTATTGACGCAAAGTGTTAAAAAGAGTAGCAAAGTGCTTTTCTTTTTACTGCTGCAGGCTCTGTGCGTGTCTTGACCAATCAGATTCACAGAAAGGTCACACGAGCCGGGCAGGTCGCACGTGACGGGCACGACGCACAAAGCTGAAGGCTCGCTTTCCACTTTCCGCCGGCATTTATTTAGCAAGCGTGATAACACATAATGAATGCCTACAGGTCAGGCTACAGTCTCTATGTCTGCCCTGCTGTTAAGCACTTTTATTGACAGGGGTACAAACTAATGTTTATATCTGTTTAGCCGGCATACAGGCACCCTGTAACGCCTCCTCGATGGCATCAGCTGGAACTCTGTGTTCAGTGCGTGAGTGGGGTCCCACATGACCTTTCTGGCCAGTCTGATGGTGGTCTCATCAAAAAATGTCCTGGAGAGAGGAGGGAAGTGTCATGCCTATAATCTTCCACTCTGTCTTGGTCAGTCTCAAAATGTGGGCTTTGAGCTGCACTGTCAGGTTACCAAATCATGTAAACAATGCCATAGAGTAGGATTGACTCAATTGTGGATCTATAAAATAGGAGCATGATCTTCTGGTTGACACAATAGACCCTGTGTCGACAAATGCAAGTGCTGTTGGACGCTTGAGCACACTCTCCACACGGATGCACCAGCACAGCCCACTGTCAATGTGGACTCCCAGGTACTATGAGTTCACCTGCTCAAGGTGCTCTCTGTTTACCACTATGCGGCTGTGGTCCCCAATGGACTTAGGGTCAAGGATCATCTCCTCTGTTTTTTTCTTCACATTCAGTTGTAGGTGATATTCATCACACCAGCTGACGAATCCTTCAATCTCTGCCCTGTGGCCAGTGGTGTCAAATACTTTGTTTAAGAGCCTGAGGGCAGCAGTGTCGTCCAAGAACTTAACTGTGTAGTTGTTGGGATGCCTGCAGGCGTAGTCCCCTACACAGCATGATGCGTATAGGAGAACTTGGTGGAAGCACCATTGGCAGCCATTACAGGTGTGAGTGATTTTGAATGAGATGAATATGTTTGTTACCGGCAGGGGCTGGGAGTACTGTATGTTAGGATCCAAATGAATTTGAAAGGAGCAAAGGGCAGGTAAAACATGAAGAGGAAAATCTGCCATAGTCTTCTGAAAACGTAACACTGTCATAGTCTTCTGAAAACCTAACACCGTCATAGTCTTCTGAAAACCTAATACCGTCATAGTCTTCTGAAAACCTAACACCGTCATAGTCTTCTGAAAACGTAACACTGTCATAGTCTTCTGAAAACCTAACACCGTCATAGTCTTCTGAAAACCTAACACCGTCATAGTCTTCTGAAAACGTAACACTGCCATAGTCTTCTGAAAACCTAACACCGTCATAGTCTTCTGAAAACCTAACACCGTCATAGTCTTCTGAAAACCTAACACCGTCATAGTCTTCTGAAAACCTAACACCGTCATAGTCTTCTGAAAACCTAACACCGTCATAGTCTTCTGAAAACCTAACACCGTCATAGTCTTCTGAAAACCTAACACCGTCATAGTCTTCTGAAAACCTAACACCGTCATAGTCTTCTGAAAACCTAACACCGTCATAGTCTTCTGAAAACCTAACACCGTCATAGTCTTCTGAAAACCTAACACCGTCATAGTCTTCTGAAAACCTAACACCGTCATAGTCTTCTGAAAACCTAACACCGTCATAGTCTTCTTGAAAACCTAACACCGTCATAGTCTTCTGAAAACCTAACACCGTCATAGTCTTCTGAAAACCTAACACCGTCATAGTCTTCTGAAAACCTAACACCGTCATAGTCTTCTGAAAACCTAACACCGTCATAGTCTTCTGAAAACCTAACACCGTCATAGTCTTCTGAAAACCTAACACCGTCATAGTCTTCTGAAAACCTAACACCGTCATAGTCTTCTGAAAACCTAACACCGTCATAGTCTTCTGAAAACCTAACACCGTCATAGTCTTCTGAAAACCTAACACCG
>NW_025760475.1:0-3588 GCF_021184085.1 Oncorhynchus gorbuscha
GTGTGTGTGTGTGTGTGTGTGTGTGTGTGTGTGTGTGTGTGTGTGTGTGTGTGTGTGTGTGTGTGTGTGTGTGTGTGTGTGTGTGTACGTGAGTGTGTGTGTACGTGAGTGTGTGTGTGTGCATGCGTATGTGAGTCTGTGTGTGTGTGTGTGTGTGTGTGTGTGTGTGTGTGTGTGTGTGTGTGTGTGTGTGTGTGTGTGTGTGTGTGTGTGTGTGTGTGTGTGTACGTGTGTGTGTGTGTACGTGAGTGTGTGTGTGTGCATGCGTATGTGAGTCTGTGTGTGTGTGTGTGTGTGTGTGTGCGGACGTGAGTGTGTGCGTAAGTGAGTGTGTGTGCGTACGTGAGTGTGTGTGCGTACATGAGTGTGTGTGTGTAGAGGGACTTGACTGCTCTAGTTCCTATTATCCAGTGATTCCTGAAGATTGACACAGGGAGGGGTCCGTCTAGATAAAGTGGTGGGGGGGTCCGTCTAGATAAAGTGGTGGGGTGGGGGGTCCGTCTAGATAAAGTGGTGGGGAGTAAGGGAGGAGGTCCGTCTAGATAAAGTGGTGGGGGTCCCGTCTGGATAAAGTGGTGAGGGGAGGTCCGTCTGGAGCAAAGTGGTGGGAAGTCCCGTCTGGATAAAGTGGTGGAGAGGGACTAGTAATTATTAGTCGTCTGGATAAAGTGGTGAAGTCCCGTCTGGATAAAGTAGTGGTAGAGAGTCCCGTCTGGATAGGAAGTAGTGGGGAGGAGTCCGTCTGAATCAAAAGAAAGTAGTAAGTCGTATGGATAAAGTGAATGTGGGGGGTCATCCCGCGACAGATAAGAGTGGTAGGTGGGAAGTCCGTCTGGATAAAGTGGTGGTGGGGGTCCCGTCTGGATAAAGTGGTGGTGAAGTCCGTCTGGATAAAGTGGTGAGTGGGTCCGTCTGGATAAAGTGGTGGTGGATCCCCGTCTGGATAAAGTGGTGGTGGTGGTCCGTCTGGATAAAGTGGTGGTGGGTCCGTCTGGATAAAGTGGTGGTGGGGGGGGGGGTCCGTCTAGATAAAGTGGTGGGGGGGTCCGTCTAGATAAAGTGGTGGTGAGGTCCGTCTGGATAAAGTCTGGTGGTGGTGGGGGTCTGTCTGGATAAAGTGGTGTTGGTCATCTAGATAAAGTGGTGGTGAAGTCGTCTGGATAGTGGTAAATGAAAATCCAGTGGATAAAGTGGTGGTGGGGGGAAGTCCCGTCTGGATAAAGTGGTGGGTCCCGTCTGGATAAAGTGGTGGGGGTTAAGTCTGGATAAAGTGGTGGTGGGTCCGTCTGGATAAAGTGGTGGTGGGTCCGTCTGGATAAAGTGGTGGTGAGAAGTCCGTCTAGATAAAGTAGTGAGTAGAGTCCGTCTAGATAAAGTGGTGTAAGGTCCGTCCTGGATAAAGTTTAGTGAGAGATCTACTCTGGAAAAAAGTAGTAGAGAATCCGTCTGGATAAAAGCGGTAGTAGAGTCAAAATTCTCTCTCTCTCTCTAGGTCCGTCTGAATAAAGTCTCTGAGTCTCCTCTAGAAGTCCGTCTCTCTCTCTCTCTCTCTGGTGGGGTCCATCTGATCTCTCTACAGAATGGTATGAGGGTCCGTCTGGATAAAGTGGTGGTGGGGGTCCGTCTAAGATAAAGTGGGAGTGGGGTCCGTCTGGATAAAGTGGTGGTGGGCGGAGGTGGGGGGGTCCGTCTAGATAAAGTGGTGAGGTCACGTCTGGATAAAGTGGTGGGGGAGAGTCTGTGTCTAGATAAAGTGGTGGGGGGGTCCGTCTAGATAAAGTGTGGTGGGGGGGTCCGTCTGGATAAAGTGGTGGTGTCTAGTGGGGGGTCCGTCTAGATAAAGTGGTGGGGGGTCCGTCCATCCATGTCCAAAAATCCAGCATCTAGGAAAGGGTGGGGGTCCGCTCTAGATAAAGCGGTGGTGGGTCCGTCTGGATAAAGTGGTGGTGGGGGAGGGGGGTCCCGTCTAGATAAAGGTGGGGTCCGGCTTCAGATAAAGTGGTGGGGGGGGGGTCCGCTCTAGATAAAGTGGTGGGGGGGGGGGGGGGGGGTCCGTCTGGATAAAGTGGTGGGGGGTCCGGCTTGTGATAAA
The DNA here is from genome assembly GCF_021184085.1 of Oncorhynchus gorbuscha. Taxonomy (NCBI): domain Eukaryota; kingdom Metazoa; phylum Chordata; class Actinopteri; order Salmoniformes; family Salmonidae; genus Oncorhynchus; species Oncorhynchus gorbuscha. The sequence goes on from NW_025760475.1 coordinate 2,093, forward strand.
GCTGGTGGTGGGGGGGGTCCGTTTAGATAAAGTGGTGGGGTCCGCTCTGGATAAAGTGGTGGGGGGTCCGTCTAGATAAAGTGGTGGGGGGGTCCGTCTAGATTAAGTGGTAGGGTCCGCTCTAGATAAAAAGTGGTGGTGGGGGTCCATGAAGAAAGAAGTTCTCGTGAAGCCTTCAAGTCTAATGTGTTGGTGACTGTCTCCAGTCTGGGAGGGTACTAGACACGCCACATAATCGTTCTGGACGCAATGACCGGTTTGGGATTTTACCGGTTCTGACACACGGACCGTTTTGGGTTTTTACCGGTTCTGACACACGGACCGGTTTGGGTTTTTACCGGTTCTGACACACGGACCGGTTTGGGTTTTTACCGGTTCTAAATCACGGACCGGTTTGGGTTTTTACCGGTTCTGACACACGGACCGGTATGGGTTTTTACCGGTACTGACACACGGACCGGTTTGGGTTTTTACTGGTTCTGACACACGGACCGGTTTGGGTTTTTACCGGTTCTGACACACGGACCGGTTTGGGTTTTTACTGGTTCTAAATCACGGACCGGTTTGGGTTTTTACCGGTTCTGACGCTTTAAGTTATTTTTTGGTTTGAAGTTGAAACGAAGAGTATAAAACACAATCAGATAGTTTGATGGACTATATGTAGAGAACTATGGGTAGAGAACTATGGGTAGAGAACTATGGGTAGAGAACTATGGGTAGAGAACTAAAGGAGTGGACTATATGTAGAGAACTATGGGTAGAGAACTAAAGGAGTGGACTATATGTAGAGAACTATGGGTAGAGAACTAAAGGAGTGGACTATGGGTAGAGAACTATGGGTAGAGAACTAAAGGAGTGGACTATATGTAGAGAACTATGGGTAGAGAACTAAAGGAGTGGACTATGGGTAGAGAACTATGGGTAGAGAACTAAAGGAGTGGACTATATGTAGAGAACTATGGGTAGAGAACTAAAGGAGTGGACTATATGTAGAGAACTATGGGTAGAGAACTAAAGGAGTGGACTATATGTAGAGAACTATGGGTAGAGAACTAAAGGAGTGGACTATATGTAGAGAACTAAAGGAGTGGACTGTATGTAGAGAACTATGGGTAGATAACTAAAGGAGTGGACTATATGTAGAGAACTATGGGTAGAGAACTAAAGGAGTGGACTTTATGTAGAGAACTATGGGTAGAGAACTAAAGGAGTGGACTATATGTAGAGAACTATGGGTAGAGAACTAAAGGAGTGGACTATATGTAGAGAACTATGGTTAGAGAACTAAAGGAGTGGACTATATGAAGAGAACTATGGGTAGAGAACTAAAGGAGTGGACTATATGTAGAGAACTATGGTTAGAGAACTAAAGGAGTGGACTATATGTAGAGAACTATGGTTAGAGAACTAAAGGAGTGGACTATATGTAGAGAACTATGGGTAGAGAACTAAAGGAGTGGACTATATGTAGAGAACTATGGTTAGAGAACTAAAGG
>NW_025760476.1:0-3588 GCF_021184085.1 Oncorhynchus gorbuscha
CAATTAGGGTGCAGGGTGAATACGTGGTCTGTCGTAACGCTATGTTGATAAGGAGCCAATTAGGGTGTGCAGGGTGAATACGTGGTCTGTCGTACGCTATGTTGATAAGGAGCCAATTAGGGTGTGCAGGGTGAATACGTGGTCTGTCGTACAGCTTATGTTGATAAGGAGCCAATTAGGGTGTGCAGGGTGAATACGTGGTCTGTCGTACGCTATGTTGATAAGGAGCCAATTAGGGTGTGCAGGGTGAATACGTGGTCTGTCGTGACGCTATGTTGATAAGGAGCCAATTAGGGTGTGCAGGGTGAATACGTGGTCTGTCGTACGCTATGTTGATAAGGAGCCAATTAGGGTGTGCAGGGTGAATACGTGGTCTGTCGTGACGCTATGTTGATAAGGAGCCAATTAGGGTGTGCAGGGTGAATACGTGGTCTGTCGTGACGCTATGTTGATAAGGAGCCAATTAGGGTGTGCAGGGTGAATACGTGGTCTGTCAGTACGCTATGTTGATAAGGAGCCAATTAGGGTGTGCAGGGTGAATACGTGGTCTGTCGTACGCTATGTTGATAAGGAGCCAATTAGGGTGTGCAGGGTGAATACGTGGTCTGTCGTACGCTATGTTGATAAGGAGCCAATTAGGGTGTGCAGGGTGAATACGTGGTCTGTCGTACGCTATGTTGATAAGGAGCCAATTAGGGTGTGCAGGGTGAATACGTGGTCTGTCGTACGCTATGTTGATAAGGAGCCAATTAGGGTGTGCAGGGTGAATACGTGGTCTGTCGTACGCTATGTTGATAAGGAGCCAATTAGGGTGTGCAGGGTGAATACGTGGTCTGTCGTACGCTATGTTGATAAGGAGCCAATTAGGGTGTGCAGGGTGAATACGTGGTCTGTCGTACGCTATGTTGATAAGGAGCCAATTAGGGTGTGCAGGGTGAATACGTGGTCTGTCGTACGCTATGTTGATAAGGAGCCAATTAGGGTGTGCAGGGTGAATACGTGGTCTGTCGTACGCTATGTTGATAAGGAGCCAATTAGGGTGTGCAGGGTGAATACGTGGTCTGTCGTACGCTATGTTGATAAGGAGCCAATTAGGGTGTGCAGGGTGAATACGTGGTCTGTCGTACGCTATGTTGATAAGGAGCCAATTAGGGTGTGCAGGGTGAATACGTGGTCTGTCGTACGCTATGTTGATAAGGAGCCAATTAGGGTGTGCAGGGTGAATACGTGGTCTGTCGTGACGCTATGTTGATAAGGAGCCAATTAGGGTGTGCAGGGTGAATACGTGGTCTGTCGTACGCTATGTTGATAAGGAGCCAATTAGGGTGTGCAGGGTGAATACGTGGTCTGTCGTACGCTATGTTGATAAGGAGCCAATTAGGGTGTGCAGGGTGAATACGTGGTCTGTCGTACGCTATGTTGATAAGGAGCCAATTAGGGTGTGCAGGGTGAATACGTGGTCTGTCGTACGCTATGTTGATAAGGAGCCAATTAGGGTGTGCAGGGTGAATACGTGGTCTGTCGTACGCTATGTTGATAAGGAGCCAATTAGGGTGTGCAGGGTGAATACGTGGTCTGTCGTACGCTATGTTGATAAGGAGCCAATTAGGGTGTGCAGGGTGAATACGTGGTCTGTCGTACGCTATGTTGATAAGGAGCCAATTAGGGTGTGCAGGGTGAATACGTGGTCTGTCGTACGCTATGTTGATAAGGAGCCAATTAGGGTGTGCAGGGTGAATACGTGGTCTGTCGTACGCTATGTTGATAAGGAGCCAATTAGGGTGTGCAGGGTGAATACGTGGTCTGTCGTGACGCTATGTTGATAAGGAGCCAATTAGGGTGTGCAGGGTGAATACGTGGTCTGTCGTGACGCTATGTTGATAAGGAGCCAATTAGGGTGTGCAGGGTGAATACGTGGTCTGTCGTACGCTATGTTGATAAGGAGCCAATTAGGGGTGTGCAGGGTGAATACGTGGTCTGTCGTACGCTATGTTGATAAGGAGCCAATTAGGGTGTGCAGGTGAATACGTGGTCTGTCGTACGCTATGTTGATAAGGAGCCAATTAGGGTGTGCAGGGTGAATACGTGGTCTGTCGTACGCTATGTTGATAAGGAGCCAATTAGGGTGTGCAGGGTGAATACGTGGTCTGTCGTACGCTATGTTGATAAGGAGCCAATTAGGGGTGTGCAGGGTGAATACGTGGTCTGTCGTACGCTATGTTGATAAGGAGCCAATTAGGGTGTGCAGGGTGAATACGTGGTCTGTCGTACGCTATGTTGATAAGGAGCCAATTAGGTGTGCAGGGTGAATACGTGGTCTGTCGTACGCTATGTTGATAAGGAGCCAATTAGGGTGTGCAGGGTGAATACGTGGTCTGTCGTACGCTATGTTGATAAGGAGCCAATTAGGGTGTGCAGGGTGAATACGTGGTCTGTCGTACGCTATGTTGATAAGGAGCCAATTAGGGTGTGCAGGGTGAATACGTGGTCTGTCGTACGCTATGTTGATAAGGAGCCAATTAGGGTGTGCAGGGTGAATACGTGGTCTGTCGTACGCTATGTTGATAAGGAGCCAATTAGGGTGTGCAGGGTGAATACGTGGTCTGTCGTACGCTATGTTGATAAGGAGCCAATTAGGGTGTGCAGGGTGAATACGTGGTCTGTCGTGACGCTATGTTGATAAGGAGCCAATTAGGGTGTGCAGGGTGAATACGTGGTCTGTCGTACGCTATGTTGTTAAGGCCTAATTTGCTCAGGACACTTGTCTTCGCCGAGGAAAGCGTACGAGTCTGCTGTTAATGATACTGTAGAGGATTTTTTTCCAGAGGTTACTGTTGACGCAGATTCCACTGTAATTGTTGGGGTCAAATTTGTCTCCACTTTTGTGGATTGGGGTGGATCAGTCCCTTGGTTCCAAATATTGGGGAAGATGCCAGAGTTGAGGATGATGGTAAAGAGTTTTAGTATAGCCTATTGGAATTTGTGGTCGGTATATTTCATCATTTCATTCAGGTTACCATCTACCCCACAGGCCTTTTTGGGTTGGAGGGTTTGTATTTTGTCCTGTAGTTCATTCAAGGTAATTGGAGAATCCAGTGGGTTCAGGTAGTGTTTAATGTAATTGGAGAATCCAGTGGGTTCTGGTAGTGTTTAATGTAATTGGAGAATCCAGTGGTTTCAGGTAGTGTTTAATATAATTGGAGAATCCAGTGGGTTCAGGTAGTGTTTAATGTAGTTTGAGAATCCAGTGGGTTCAGGTAGTGTTTAATGTAATTGGAGAATCCAGTGGTTCAGGCAGTGTTTAAGGAAATTGGAGAATCCAGTGGGTTCAGGTAGTCCTTAATGTAATTGGAGAATCCAGTGGGTTCAGGCAGTGTTTTATTGTAATTGGAGAATCCAGTGGGTTCAGGTAGTGTTTAATGTAATTGGAGAATCCAGTGGGTTCTGGTAGTCCTTAATGTAGTTGAAGAATCCAGTGGGTTCAGGCAGTGTTTAAAGTAATTGGAGAATCCAGTGGGTTCAGGTAGTGTTTAATAGCTGACTATAAGATTTGTAAATGATCATGTATCTGTATTAGCCGATTGTTCT
>NW_025760477.1:0-3586 GCF_021184085.1 Oncorhynchus gorbuscha
GACAGGAACGGAACACAAAGGAATAAATAGGGACTCTAATCAGGGAAAGGATCGGAACAGGTGTGGGAAGACTAAATGATTGATTAGGGAATAGGAACAGCTGGGAGCAGGAACGAGCGATAGAGAGAAGAGCGAGCGAGAGAGTGAAGAGGGAGGGGGAGAGAGAGGATAGAAAGAGGGAAAGAACCTAATAAGACCAGCAGAGGGAAACGAATAGAATGGGGAGCACAGGGACAAGACATGATAATAAATGACAAACATGACAGTACCCCCACTCACCGGCGCCTCCTGGCGCACTCGGAGGAATCCTGGCGGCAACGGAGGAAATCATCGATGAGTGAACGGTCCAGCACGTCCCGAGACGGAACCCAACTCCTCTCCTCAGGACCGTAACCTCCCAATCCACTAAGTATTGGTGACCCCGTCCCGAACGCATGTCCATGATCTTATGTACCTTGTAAATAGGTGCGCTCTCGACAAGGACGGGAGGGGAGGAAGACGAACGGGGGTGCGAAGAAAGGGCTTAACACAGGAGACATGGAAGACAGGATGGACCGACGAAGATGTCGCGGAAGAAGCAATCGCACAGTGTGGGATTGACGACCTGGGAGACACGGAACGGACCAATGAACCGCGGAGTCAGCTTACGAGAAGCTGTCGTAAGAGGAAGGTTGCGAGTGGAAAGCCACACTCTCTGGCCGCAACAATACCTTGGACTCTTAATCCTGCGTTTGTGGCGGCTCTCACCGTCTGTGCCCTGTAACGGCAAAGTGCAGACCTCACCCTCCTCCAGGTGCGCTCACAACGTTGGACAAACGCTTGAGGCGGGGGCGCTGGACTCGGCAAGCTGGGATGAGAACAGAGGAGGCTGGTAACCCAGACTACTCTGAAGCGGAAGCTCCCGGTAGCAGACGAAGAAGCGGTTGTGGCGTATTCTGCCCAGGGAGCTGTTCTGCCCAAGACGCAGGGTTTCTGAAAGAAAGGCTGCGTAGTATGCGACCAATCGTCTGATTGGCCCTCTCTGCTTGACCGTTAGACTGGGGATGAAACCCGGAAGAGAGACTGACGGACGCACCAATCAAGCGACAGAACTCCCTCCAAAACTGTGACGTGAATTGCGGGCCTCTGTCTGAAACGGCGTCTAACGGGAGGCCATGAATTCTGAATACATTCTCAATAATGATTTGTGCCGTCTCCTTAGCGGAAGGAAGTTTAGCGAGGAATGAAATGTGCACGCCTTAGAGAACCTATCGACAACCGTCAGAATCACAGTCTTCCCCGCAGACAAAGGCAGACCGGTAATGAAGTCTAAGGCAATGTGAGACCATGGTCGAGAAGGAATGGGGAGCGGTCTGAGACGACCGGCAGGAGGAAGTTACCCGACTTAGTCTGCGCGCAGTCCGAACAAGCAGCCCGAAGACGGCGCGTGTCACGCTCCTGAGTCGGCCACCAAAAGCGCTGGCGAATAGACGCAAGAGTGCCTCGAACACCGGGATGACCAGCTAACTTGGCAGAGTGAGCCCACTGAAGAACAGCCAGACAGTGGAAACAGGAGCGAAAAAGGAGGTTACTAGGACAAGCGCGCGCGACGCAGTGTGCGTGAGTGCTTGCTTAACCTGTCTTTCAATTCCCCAGACTGTCAACCCGACAACACGCCCATAAGGAAGAATCCCCTCGGGATCAGTAGAAGCCACAGAAGAACTAAACAGACGGGATAAGGCATCAGGCTTGGTGTTCTTGCTACCCGGACGGTAAGAAATCACAAACTCGAAACGAGCGAAAAACAACGCCCAACGAGCTTGGCCGGGCATTAAGTCGTTTGGCAGAACGGATGTACTCAAGGTTCTTATGGTCTGTCCAAGCGACAAAGACAGTCGCCCCCCTCCAACCACTGTCGCCATTCGCCTAGGAGCTAAGCGGATGGCGAGCAGTTCACGATTTACCCACATCATAGGTTGCGCTCAGATGGCGACAGGCGTGAGAAAAATAAGCGCAAGGATGAACCTTATCGTCAGACTGGAAGCGCTGGGATAGAATGGCTCCCACGCCTACCTCTGAAGCGTCAACCTCGACAATGAATTGTCTAGTGACGTCAGGAGTAACGAGGATAGGAGCGGACGTAAAACGTTCTTTTAGAAGATCAAAAGCTCCCTGGGCGGAACCGGACCACTTAAAACACGTCTTGACAGAAGTAAGAGCTGTGAGAGGGGCAGCAACTTGACCGAAATTACGAATGAAACGCCGATAGAAATTAGCGAAACCTAAAAAGCGCTGCAACTCGACACGTGACCTTGGAACGGGCCAATCACCTGACAGCTTGGACCTTAGCGGAATCCATCTGAATGCCTTCAGCGGAAATAACGGAACCGAGAAAAGTAACGGAGGAGACATGAAAAGAGCACTTCTCAGCCTTTACGTAGAGACAATTCTCTAAAAGGCGCTGTAGAACACGTCGAACGTGCTGAACATGAATCTCGAGTGACGGAGAAAAAATCAGGATATAAATCCGGCGATCAGACAAAAAATGGAATGTTCGCTGCATATCTCTCAGAACTTTATCATTAACTTTAATGCTGAACAATATGCGTAATGCAGGATGCGGCAAACCAGTTTCAAACCATCCCTCTTGGGTGTGCGCGTTCCACTCAAATCTCAGTGCGCACGAGATGGTGGCGTTACGAGGTCCAACAGTAAGCACCTGGCTCCTGCAGAATCTCGAGCTGATGACATAAGGGGAAGCGGATAACGATTCTTAACCCGTTATGTCATTCAGCCCTCGATAATCACGCAGGGGCGCAGAGTACCCTCCTTCTTCTTAACAAAAGAACCCGCCCCGGCCGGGAGGAAGAAGGCACTATGGTACCGGCGTCAAGAGACACAGACAAATAATCCTCGAGAGCCTTACGTTCGGGAGCCGACAGAGAGTATAGTCTGCCCCGGGGAGGAGTGGTCCCCGGAAGGAGATCAATACTACAATCATCGACCGGTGAGGAGGAAGGGAGTTGGCTCGGGACCGACTGAAGACCGTGCGCAGATCATGATATTCCTCCGGCACTCCTGTCAAATCGCCAGGTTCCTCCTGAGAAGTAGGGACAGAAGAAAGCGGGAGGGATGGCAGACATTAAACACTTCACATGACAAGAAACGTTCCAGGATAGGATAGAATTACTAGACCAATTAATAGAAGGATTATGACATACTAGCCAGGGATGACCCAAAACAACAGGTGTAAACGGTGAACGAAAAATCAAAAAAAAGAAATAGTCTCACTGTGGTTGCAGATACTGTGAGGGTTAAAAGGTAGTGTCTCAAATCTGATACTGGGAAGATGACTACCATCTAAGGCGAACATGGGCGTAGGCTTCTCTAACTCTCTGAAAGGAATGTCATGTTTCGAACCCATGCTTCGTCCATGAAACAACCCTCAGCCCCAGAGTCTATCAAGGCACTACATGTAGCACCCGAACCGGTCCAGCGTAGATGGACCGACAAATAGTGGTACAGGATCTAGATGAAGAGACCTGAGTAGTAAGCGCTCACCAGTAGCCCTCCGCTTGCTGATGAGCTCTGGCCTTTACTGGACATG
>NW_025760478.1:0-3583 GCF_021184085.1 Oncorhynchus gorbuscha
CACACACACACACACACACACACACACACACACACACACACACACACACACACACACACACACACACACACACACACACACACACACACACACACACACACACACACACACACACACACACACACACACACACACACCTGGAGCAGGGCTTGCAGCTACGCCTACCTACAGAGTCAGGTGAACCAGGTAAACACACACACACACCTGGAGCAGGGCTTGCAGCTACGCCACCTACAGAGTCAGGTGAACCAGGTAAACACACACACACACCTGGAGCAGGGCTTGCAGCTACGCCACCTACAGAGTCAGGTCAACCAGGTAAACACACACACACACATGTACATAATGTGTATATGTACTGTATATGACCCTGGCCTCATGTCCACTTCCAGGTTGAACCGTAACCACAAACAGGTACACACACAAACACACACTCCCACACATCAACAGAAACCTGCACAGACACACACACACACACACACACACACACACACACACACACACACACACACACACACACACACACACACACACACACACACACACACACACACACACACGTATATAACGTTTATATGTAATGTTTATCTATATGAGTGTGTGTGTGTTCCCAGGTGCTGGGCTGGATCAGTGAAGGAGAGGTGATGTTGTCTTCCTGTATGGTGAACTCCAGCTCTCTGTCCGAGGCTGAACAGCTACAGAGAGAACATGAGCGCCTCCAACAGGCCATAGAGGTAACTACACCCACTGCAAACCAGTCACTGTAATGCAAACAAACTCTATTGACATAAAGCAATGTTGTCAAATCAGTTTTTATAAGTGTTCCTCTCTCTCTTTTAATCCCCCTCGCCCCCATTTGGTCCCTTTCTACCCCTTCCCTTTCTCTCTACCCGTTCCTCCACTTCTCCTCCCCCAGTCTCTGCTTCATGCTGACTCTCTCCAGAGGACCCACCAGGTGGCGCTGGCGCTGCAGCAGCGGGCAGAGCTGCTGGTGAGGGCGGGCCACTACGACCCAGAGGCAGTGAGGGCGTGTGCCCAGACGGTGGCGCTACACTGGCAGACCCTGATGCTGCGGATGGAGGACCGCCTCAAACTGGTCAACGCCTCCGCAGCCTTTACCGGACCTCACAACAGGTGAGTCAGAGTCACTATCTCCTTATCAACCTCAACCCTAACCCTTGTGTCCACACCCACGTTCAACCCTAACCCTTGTGTCCACACCCACGTTCAACCCTAACCCTTGTGTCCACACCCACGTTCAACCCTAACCCTTGTGTCCACACCCACGTTCAACCCTAACCCTTGTGTCCACACCCACGTTCAACCCTAACCCTTGTGTCCACACCCACGTTCAACCCTAACCCTTGTGTCCACACCCACGTTCAACCCTAACCCTTGTGTCCACACCCACGTTCAACCCTAACCCTTGTGTCCACACCCACGTTCAACCCTAACCCTTGTGTCCACACCCACGTTCAACCCTAACCCTTGTGTCCACACCCACGTTCAACCCTAACCCTTGTGTCCACACCCACGTTCAACCCTAACCCTTGTGTCCACACCCACGTTCAACCCTAACCCTTGTGTCCACACCCACGTTCAACCCTAACCCTTGTGTCCACACCCACGTTCAACCCTAACCCTTGTGTCCACACCCACGTTCAACCCTAACCCTTGTGTCCACACCCACGTTCAACCCTAACCCTTGTGTCCACACCCACGTTCAACCCTAACCACAAACCTAATCCCCACACCTCTTGTAGCCTCAGCCCAGGATTTAATAGCCAACTGTAATTGCAGGATTTATTAACCAGCTGTAATAACAGACTATAATAACCAGCTGTAATAACAGGCTATATTAACCAGCTGTAATAACAGGATTTATTAACCAGCTGTAATAGCAGGCTATAATAACCAGCTGTAATAGCAGGCTATATTAACCAGCTGTAATATCAGGTTATAATAACCAGCTGTAATAGCAGGCTATATTAACCAGCTGTAATAGCAGGCTATAATAACCAGCTGTAATAGCAGGCTATATTAACCAGCTGTAATAGCAGGCTATAATAACCAGCTGTAATAACAGGCTATAATAACCAGCTGTAATAGCAGGCTATATTAACCAGCTGTAATAGCAGGCTATAATAACCAGCTGTAATAACAGGCTATAATAACCAGTTGTAATAGCAGGCTATATTAACCAGCTGTAATAGCAGGCTATAATAACCAGCTGTAATAGCAGGCTATATTAACCAGCTGTAATAGCAGGCTATAATAACCAGCTGTAATAACAGGCTATAATAACCATCTGAAATATCAGGCTATAATAACCAGCTGTAATAGCAGGTTATAATAACCAGCTGTAATAGCAGGTTATAATAACCAGCTGTAATAACAGGCTATAATAACCAGCTGTAATAGCAGAATTTAATAACCAGCTGTAATAGCGGGCTATAATAACCAGCTGTAATAGCAGCCTATAATAACCAGCTGTAATAGCAGGCTATAATAACCAGATATAATGGCAGGCTATATTAACCAGCTGTAATAGCAGGTTATAATAACCAGCTGTAATAGCAGGTTATAATAACCAGCTGTAATAACAGGCTATAATAACCAGCTGTAATAGCAGGCTATAATAACCAGCTGTAATGGCAGGCTATATTAACCAGCTGTAATAGCAGGTTATAATAACCAGCTGTAATAACAGGCTATAATAACCAGCTGTAATAGCAGGCTATAATAACCAGCTGTAATGGCAGGCTATATTAACCAGCTGTAATAGCAGGTTATAATAACCAGCTGTAATAACAGGCTATAATAACCAGCTGTAATAGCAGGCTATAATAACCAGCTGTAATAGCAGGTTATAATAACCAGCTGTAATAGCAGGCTATAATAACCAGCTGTAATAACAGACTATAATAACCAGTTGTAATAGCAGGATTTAATAGCCAGCTGTAATAACAGACTATAATAACCAGCTGTAATAGCAGGTTATAATAACCAGCTGTAATATCAGGATTTAATAACCAGCTGTAATAGGAGGATTTAATAACCAGCTGTAATATCAGTGGCTGGAGATCCAGCACCATTCAATTGGACAGAGACATCATTGGAATTCAGAGGTTCAGCACCACATGGCACTGGACAGCAACCATGTATATATACTCAGGCATACTGTATGTTTGTTTCCCCCCAGGTATGTGGTGTGTTGGAGAGCCTGGAACAGGAGTATCGTAGGGACGAAGACTGGTGTGGTGGCGGCGAGAGGCAGGGGAGCAGGGGCCAGCCGGAGCACCTCATTCCCTCATCAACAAACACATGGAACAAAAAGAAGCCTTCCTCAAGGTACAGAGAGAGAGAGAGAGAGAGAGAGAGAGAGAGAGAGAGAGAGAGAGAGAGAGAGAGAGAGGACAGAAAGACAGAGAGAGGACAGAAACACGATGCGAGGACAGAAAGGCAGAGATATGACAGAAAGATGGATAGAGGACAGAAAGACGGATAGAGGACAGAAAGACAGATAGAGGACAGAAAGACAGATAGATGACAGAAAGATGGATAGAGGACAGAAAGATGGATA
>NW_025760479.1:0-3582 GCF_021184085.1 Oncorhynchus gorbuscha
ATGGTATCGCGCCGTCCCAACCTTCGCTCTCTCTCCCCTTCTCTCTCCTCTTCCATCCTATCATCTCTTCCCTCTGCTCAAACCTTCTCCAACCTATCTCCTGATTCTGCCTCCTCAACCCTCCTCTCCTCCCTTTCTGCATCCTTTGACTCTCTATGTCCCCTATCTTCCAGGCCGGCTCGGTCCTCCCCTCCGCTCCATGGCTTGACGACTCATTGCGAGCTCACAGAACAGGGCTCCGGGCAGCCGAGCGGAAATGGAGGAAAACTCGCCTCCCTGCGGACCTGGCATCCTTTCGCTCCCTCCTCTCTACATTTTCCTCCTCTGTCTCTGCTGCTAAAACCACTTTCTACCACTCTAAATTTCAAGCATCTGCCTCTAACCCTAGGAAGCTCTTTGCCACCTTCTCCTCCCTCCTGAATCCTCCTCCCCCTCCCCCTCCTCCTCCCTCTCTGCAGATGACTTCGTCAACCATTTTGAAAAGAAGGTCGACGACATCCGATCCTCGTTTGCTAAGTCAAACGACACTGCTGGTTCTGCTCACACTGCCCTACCCTGTGCTCTGACCTCTTTCTCCCCTCTCTCTCCAGATGAAATCTGCGTCTTGTGACGGCCGGCCGCCCAACAACCTGCCCGCTCGACCCTATCCCTCCTCTCTTCTCCAGACCATTTCAGGAGACCTTCTCCTTACCTCACCTCGCTCATCAACTTATCCCTGACCGCTGGCTACGTCCCTTCCGTCTTCAAGAGGAGCGAGAGTTGCACCCCTTCTGAAAAAACCTACACTCGATCCCTCCGATGTTAACAACTACAGACCAGTATCCCTTCTTTCTTTTCTCTCCAAACTCTTGAACGTGCCGTCCTTGGTCAGCTCTCCCGCTATCTCTCTCAGAATGACCTGCTTGATCCAAATCAGTCAGGTTTCAAGACTAGTCATTCAACTGAGACTGCTCTTCTCTGTATCACGGAGGCGCTCCGCACCGCTAAAGCTAACTCTCTCTCCTCTGCTCCTCTGCTCTCATCCTTCTAGACCTATCGGCTGCCTTCGATACTGTGAACCATCAGATCCTCCTCTCCACCCTCTCCGAGTTGGGCATCTCTGGCGCGGCCCACGCTTGGATTGCGTCCTGCCTGACAGGTCGCTCCTACCAGGTGGCGTGGCGAGAATCTGTCTCCTCACCACGCTCTCACCACTGGTGTCCCCAGGGCTCTGTTCTAGGCCCTCTCCTATTCTCGCTATACACCAGTCACTTGGCTCTGTCATAACCTCACATGGTCTCTCCCCATCATTGCTATGCAGACGACACACAATTAATCTTCTCCTTTCCCCCTTCTGATGACCAGGTGGCGAATAGCATCTCTGCATGTCCTGGCAGACATATCAGTGTGGATGACGGATCACCCCTCAAGCTGAACTTCGGCAAGACGGAGCTGCTTTCTTCCCCCGGGGAAGGACTGCCCGTTCATGGTCTCGCCATCACGGTTGACAACTCCATTGTGTCCTCCTCCCAGGCGCTAAGAACCTTGGTGTGATCCTGGACAACACCCTGTCGTTCTCAACTAACATCAAGACGGTGGCACGTTCCTGTGGAGTTGTGCTCTACAACATCCGCAGAGTGACCCTGCCCACACAGGAAGCGGCGCAGGTCTAATCCAGGCACTTGTCATCTCCCGTCTGGATTACTGCAACTGCTGTTGGCTGGGCTCCTGCCTGTGCCATTAAACCCCCCACAACTCATCAGAGCGGCCGTCGTCAGTGTTCAACCTTCCCAAGTTCTCTCTCGCGTGCCGGCTCCTCCGCTCTCTCCACTGGCTTCCAGTTGAAGCTCGCATCCGCTACAAGACCATGGTGCTTGCCTACGGAGCTGTGAGGGGAGCGGCACCTCAGTACCTCAGGCTCTGATCAGGCCCTACCCCAAATAAGGGCACTCGTTCATCCACCTCTGGCCTGCTCGTCTCCCTACCACTGAGGAAGTACAGTTCCCGCTCAGCCCAGTCAAAACTGTTCGCTGCTCTGGCTCCCCCAATGGTGGAACAAACTCCCTCACGACGCCAGGACAGCGGGTCAATCACCACCTTCCGGAGACACCTGAAACCCCACCTCTTTAAGGAATACTTAGGATGGGATAAAGTAATCCTTCTCACCCCCCTCCCCCCTTAAAATATTTAGTTGCACTATTGTAAAGTGGCTGTTCCACTGGATGTCATAAGGTGAATGCACCAATTTGTAAGTCGCTCTGGATAAGAGCGTCTGCTAAATGACTTAAATGTAAATGTATAGTGCTTATTCACGCCTTCTAATTGACTTGTCATCTACAGTATTTCTTTCAATCAATAAGAATAGACACGAGACACTAGTGTGTGTGTGTGTGTGTGTGTGTGTCTCAGGTGTGTTAGTGTCTGATCTCTCTGTGTGTTTCTCCAGGTGTTTGGTGAGGAGATGCAGGTTAGGCTGTATGCCCCGGCGGTGCCTGTGTTTGATGCCAGCATTGTGGTCATGCTTCTCATAGGAGTGGTGACTGTTGCTCTGGGAGGCTACTGGAGCGGAGCCTGTGAGAGGTGAGACTGCACACACACACACATTTCTTTATTTCCTTTGGAAAAGGACAGCCATGCATGCTGTCCACTCTTCAGCCACTCTACACTCTGTGTAACAGTCTGTGTGTTGTGTGTGTCTGTGTGTCAGAGAGAGGCTGAGTGCGTCTCGAGGAGGAGGAGGAGGAGGAGGGGAGAAGAGTGACAGTGGGGACTTGGCTCTGTACTCTCCCCTAAAGGTGGTCATTTTTGTAGGTCTGATGTGTCTGATGCTGGTACTCATGTACTTCTTCTACAAGTACCTGGGTGAGTCTTTCACTCTGGACAAACACTGCTTAATATATTTGTATTACATTTTCATAATGCATTACGTTTATTAACAGTTTATTAACAGTTCTATATGCAAAGCAAACATAACACCCCAGAAGTTGTTAGACACTCAGTGATCGTCTCATAATGAGTTAGTTCAGGAGTATTTTGATACTTTGTGTGTGTGTGTTTTCCAGTGTATGTGATCATCGCCATATTCTGCTTAGCGTCAGCCACCGCCCTCTTCAGCTGTCTGGATGCCCTGTTGGACCTGGCCAAGTGTAGCCCCATGAGGTACACACACACCACACACACAGTCACCATTTTCCTGGGGTTTTCACCCCAATTCAAAAAGAAAATCCCCATAACAACATAGTTTCCCCCCCCCTCCCCAAACAAAACAAGGAAAACAAAGTATTGTCTGACAAATGTCACAGCTCATTAAAATCATGGTATTTACGGAGAGTTTTCTATAGTAACAACGTAAAGTATGATTTCTCTGTTCCACATACATCTGTCCTCCCTGTCAGTTTCTCTGTCTGTATGATTTCCCTGTTCCATAGACATCTGCCTTCCCTGTCTGTTTCTCTGTCTGTATGATTTCCCTGTTCCATAGACATCTGCCTTCCCTGTCTGTTTCTCTGTCTGTTCCATAGACATCTGCCTTCCCTGTCTGTTTCTCTGTCTGTTCCATAGACATCTGCCTTCCCTGTCTGTTTCTCTGTCTGTATGATTTCC
>NW_025760480.1:0-3581 GCF_021184085.1 Oncorhynchus gorbuscha
ACTTATTTATTACTTTTTTTATTTTATAAATGTCTTTATATTGTGTATCTTGTGATAAATGGCTTTGATATGGTGTATTTTGTGATAAATGTCTTTGTTATTGTGTATCTTGTGATAAATGTCTTTGATATTGTGTATCTTGTGATAAATGGCTTTGATATTGTGTATCTTGTGATAAATGGCTTTGATATTGTGTATCTTGTGATAAATGTCTTTGATATTGTGTATTTTGAGATAAATGTCTATTGCACTATGGAAGAGAGCTTTACATAAAAAAAAAAAACTTATGTCTTATGTTGTACACTTTATTTTATAATTGTACATTTCATTAGAGATGTATTTTTTTATTTCTTTGACTTTTGAACACTTGTTGTTCTTTTTAAGTGGGGGATTGGGGTAGGACAGTGTTGTGTCAATAAAGGGAGGGGCACTGAGAAAAGGGAGTGGCACTGAGAAAAGGGAGGGGCACTGGGAAAAGGGAGTGGCACTGAGAAAAGGGAGGGGCACTGGGAAAGGGAGTGGCACTGAGAAAGGGAGGGCACTGAGAAAGAGTGGCACGAGAAAAGGGAGGGCACGGAGAAAAGGAAGGGGTGGCTGTAACAATGGTGTTGTGTGGTATCAGGATAACTTAATAGCATGTCTCAGGCTAGACAGTCAGGATCTCTAGTCTCTACAGTGTTTAACACTTGCGGTTCCTGTCCAACAGTCAGTAGAGAAACCAGTACTGAGTGTTCAGAGATAAAACATCTAAGTTCTTCCGACTGGCATGGAGTGGCTAGAGTCTTCAGAGGGTAAGGATAATTTGTGTCACTGCACCATCTCCTAGTTTCAGACTCCTGACTTTCCACTCACCACATACGCTGCTGTTACTGTCTATTATATATCCTTTACCCCTACCTACAGTATACTGCCACTACTGTCTATTATCTATCCTTTGCCCCTGCCCATAGTGTACTGCTGCACCGTTCTATTATCTATCCTTTGCCCCTACCTACAGGTATGCTGTTGTTACTGTCTGTTATCTATCCTTTGCCCCTACCTGCAGGTATACTGGTTGTTGCATTGTCTATTATCTATCAATTCTACCACGGTATGCTGCTGCTGTCTGTATATCTATCCTTTGCCTCACCTACAGTATACTGCTGTTACTGTCTGTTATCTATCTTTGCCCCTACCACAGTATACTGCTGCTACTGTCTATTATCTATCCTACCCCACCTCACGGTATGCTGCTGCTGCTGTCTGTTATCATCCTTTGCTACCACAGTATACTGCTGCTACTGTCTATTATATATCCTTTACCCCTACCTACAGTATATGCTGTTACTGTCTATTATATATCCTTACCCCTGCCTGCAGTATACTGCTGTTACTTGTCTATCTATCCTCTTGCCCCTGCCTGCTATCCTATACAGATACTGCTGCTACTGTCTGTTATCTATCCTTTGCCCTACCCACGGTATACTGCTGCTACTGTCTGTTATGTATCCTACAGTATACCCCTGCCTGTTCAGGTATCTATCCCAGCAACTTTTTTTTACAGTATACTGGGTTGTTCTGTCTATTGCCCTAGCTACAGTATACTGGCTGTTACTGCTCATTCATCTCATCTACAGTATACTGCTGCTACTAGTCTATTATCTATCCCACCTACAGTATACTGCTGTTACTGTCTATTATCTATCCTGCCCTGCCTACAGTATACTGCTGCTACTGTCTATTATCCATCCTGCCCTGCCACAGTATACTGCTGCTGCTGTCTATTATCTATCCTTAATTCTACCCACAGTATACTGCTGTTACTGTCTATTATCTCATCTACCTCAGTATACTGCTGCCCTGCCTGCAGTTATGCTGCTGCTGCTGTCTATTATATCCTTTACCCCTACCTACAGTATACTGCACCATCTATATGCTGCTTAGTATACTGCTGTTACTCATTATCCATCCTTTGCCCTACCTGCAGGTATACTGCAACTGTTACTTTGTCTATTATCTATCTTGACTCTACCTGCAGTATACTGCTGTTACTGTCTATTATCTATCCTTACTCCCTACTCCACAGTATACTGCTGCTAATGTCTAATATCTATCCTTTGCCCCCTACCTACAGTATACTGCTGTTACTGTCTATTATCTATCCTTTGCCCTAGCTACAGTATACTGCTGCTACTTGTCTGTTATATATCCTTTGCCCTGCCTGCAGGTCAATACTTAACGTTGTTACTGTCTATTATATATCCTTTGCCCCTACCTACGGTATGCTGCTGCTGTCTGTTATGTAATCGGCACCACATTGTCTATTATCTATCCTGCCTACAGTATACTGCAGCTACTGTCTATTATCTATCCTTTTGCCCCTGCCTACTGTCAGTGTACAGACACTGCTGCTACTGTCTGTTATCTATCCTTTGCCCCTACCTACAGTATACTGCTGTTACTGTCTATTATCTATCTCATCTCCTAGGCCACAGTATACTGGTTGTTACTGTCTATTATCTATCCTTTAATTTTACCTACAGTATACTGCTGTTGCCCTGCCACAGTATACTGCTGCTGCTGTCTGTGTATCTATCCTTTGCCCTACCTACAGGTATGCTGCTGTTGCTGTCTGTCCTACCTACAGTATACTGCTGTTATCTATCCCTACCTACAGTATACTGCTGTTACTGTCTATTATCTATCCTTTGCCCTACCTAGAGTATACTGTTGCTACTGTCTATTATCTAGCCCCTACCTACAGTATACTGTCAACATGTTGCTGTCTACATTATCTATCCTTTACTCCCTACCTACAGTATACTGCTGCTACTGTCTATTATCTATCCTTTACTCCCTACCTACAGTATACTGTTACTGTCTATTACCTATCCTTTACTCCCTACCTACAGTATACTGCTGTTACTGTCTATTATCTATCCTTTGCCACCTACCAGTATACAGTGTACTGCTGTTACTATCTCATCTGTTAATCTGTTATCTATTATCTATCCTTTACCTACAGTATACTGCTGTTGCTGTCATTATATATCCTTTACCCCTACCTACAGTATACTGCTGTTACTGTCTATTATCTATCCTTTACCCCTACCTACAGTATGCTGCTGTTACTGTCTGTTATCTATCCTTTGCCCCTACCTACAGTATACTGCTGTTACTGTCATTATCTATCCATTTGCCCCTACCTGCAGTATACTGCTGTTACTGTCTATTATCTATCCTTTACCCCTAGCTACAGTATACTGTTGATTTACTGTCATTATCTATCCTTAACCCCTACCTACAGTATACTGCTGCTACTGTCTATTATCTATCCTTTACCCCTACCTACAGTGTACTGCTGTTACTGTCTATTATCTATCCTTTACCCCTACCTACAGTATACTGATGTTACTGTTCATTATCTATCCTTACCCCTACCTACAGTATACTGCTGTTACTGTCTATTATCTATCCTTTACTACCTACAGTATACTGCTGTTACTGTCTATTATATATCTTTACCCCTACCTACAGTATACTGCTATTACTGTCTATTATCTATCCTTTGCCCCTACCTGGGGTATGCTGCTGTTACTGTC
>NW_025760481.1:0-3580 GCF_021184085.1 Oncorhynchus gorbuscha
TAACTAACGGGTTCACAACACCCAACTCTGAGCTGACTGACTAACGGGTTCACAACACCCAACTAGGGGAAGTACTTGACTAACTAACGGGTTCACAACACCCAACTCTGAGAGTACTGACTAAGTTCACAGCTCCAACTCCAGAAGTGCTGACTAACTAACGGGTTCCATAACACCCAACTCTGAGAGTACTGACAATGGTTCACAACACAGCTCGAGTATTGCTGACTAACGGTTTCACAACACCCAACTCTGAGAGTACTGACTAACTAATGGGTTCACAACATAACTCCTGAGTACTGACTAACTAATGGGTTCACAACACCCAATACAGTACTGACTAATGGGTTCACCTTGCTCTGAGTACTGACTAACGGGTTCACAACACCCAACTCTGAGTATTGACTGCTAATGGGTTCACAACACCCAACCTCTGAGAGTACTGACTAACGGGTTCACAACACCCAACTCTGAGAGTACTGACTAATGGGTTCACAACACCCAACTCTGAGAGCATGATCTAATGGGTTCACAAGACCCAACTCTGAGAGTACTGACTAATGGGTTCACAACACCCAACTCTGAGAGTACTGACTAATGGGTTCACAGCACCCCACCCCTGAGAGTACTGACTAATGGGTTCACAACACCCAACTCTGAGTACTGACTAACGGGTTCACAGCACCCAACTCTGAGAGTACTGACTAATGGGTTCACAACACCCAGCCTCACGAGTACTGACTAGGGTTCAGCACCCAACTCCAGAATACTGACTAACGGGTTCTGCATTAACTCTGGTATGACTAACTAATGGGTTCACAACACCCAACTCTGAGGAAGTACTGACTAACTAATGGGTTCCACCAACACCCAACTCTGAGAAATGCTGACAATGGGTTCACAACACTAACTCTGAGAGTACTGACTAGGTTCACAGCTTTTTAACTCTGGAAGTATGACCAATGGGTTCACAACACTGACTCTGAGAGTACTGACTAATTGGTTCCCAACTTTTCAACTCTGAGAATTACTGACTAACGGGTTCACTTACCCAACTCCACAAGTACTGACTAACGGGTTCACAACACCCAACTCACAAGAGTACTGACTCTAATGGGTTCACAACACCCAACTCTGAGAGTACTGACTAATGGGTTCACAACACCCAACTCTGAGAGTACTGACTAATGGGTTCACAGCACCCAACTCTGAGAGTACTGACTTGCTGACAGTGAAGAGTACTGGCATTTACTGCTATGACATGATATAACTCTATACTGCTATATCATGATATAACTCTATACTGCTATGACATGATATAACTCTATACTGCTATGACATGGTATAACTCTTTACTGCTATGACATGATATAACTCTATACTGCTATGACATGATATAACTCTTTACTGCTATGACATGGTATAACTCTATACTGCTATGACATGATATAACTCTATTCTGCTATATCATGATATACATGAGGCTACATGCTACATAAGGCTGAATACAGTACACGGTAGCATGAGGCTACATCAGGCTACATCATGCTACATAAGGCTGAATAGAGTGCACGGTAGCATGAGGCTACATCAGGCTACATGCTACATAAGGCTGAATACAGTGCACGGTAGCATGAGGCTACATAACAGTTGTAAATGTCCATAAACACAGCTGTTAAAGGTACTATGAACAGTATCTAACCAAACAATATTAACACTATTAACAGAATAATATAGAGGAGAAATTATATATATTTAATAGAATAAATATGACTAGTATTTGTTGGTGTTATGCCCAGTTCACCAGTCCTCTTGATGATGCGAGGACTGAGGCAATTGCCTCTTCTATCGGTAAGTCCGCCACTGCGCTCATCGGTCAACCGAGGTCGATTGAGTGCAGGCAGAATTGTCATGCTTTTCTGACACAAGACCAAAGCCCAGCGGTATCCAGAGCAGTATACCAGACCAAACCAGACCAGTCCAAGTAGGCCAGACCTTGACCTGGCACGAGGTCAAAACTAACAGACTACAGGCCACCAGCTGAGCTGGATGCTTTTTCTACCTCACAAACCTTCTGTTACCTCTTTTCTCAACCTTTATCCCCCAGGGGCGGCTTGGGACCGAAAAATGCGGCCCTGGCTTTTCTAACACACCATTATTTTTGTTCCTTAAGACTCCATTATCAGACAGATAATTATAATTTCACACAAAGAAGCAACAACAAACAAAGTTCCCAGACAATCTCTCAGTGGCCCCAAAACAGACCAGAGAGGCAGTGATCACCTAGGGTCACAGGCAGATCCAGTCCACCTGGTCTGCACAGGCAGCCAGTCCACCCTGGGGTCACCCAGGCCAGTGGATCCACCTGGGTCTGCAGGCCGGCCAGTCCACCTGGGTCACCAGGCCGGCCAGTCCTAGGGTCACCAGGCAGGCCAGGTCACCTGGGGTCGCAGTGACAAGACCCGGTCCCACCTGGATGCCAGGCGGGACCTGGGATCTGCCAGGGTCGCCAGGCAGGCCAGTCCACCTAGGGTCACCAGGCAGGCCAGTCCACCTAGGGTCACCAGGCAGGCCAGTCCACCTAGGGTCACCAGGCAGGCCAGTCCACCTAGGGTCACCAGGCAGGCCAGTCCACCTAGGGTCACCAGGCAGGCCAGTCCACCTAGGGTCACCAGGCAGGCCAGTCCACCTAGGGTCACCAGGCAGGCCAGTCCACCTAGGGTCACCAGGCAGGCCAGTCCACCTAGGGTCACCAGGCAGGCCAGTCCACCTAGGGTCACCAGGCAGGCCAGTCCACCTAGGGTCACCAGGCCGGCCAGTCCACCTAGGGTCACCAGGCAGGCCAGTCCACCTAGGGTCACCAGGCAGGCCAGTCCACCTAGGGTCACCAGGCAGGCCAGTCCACCTAGGGTCACCAGGCAGGCCAGTCCACCTAGGGTCACCAGGCAGGCCAGTCCACCTAGGGTCACCAGGCAGGCCAGTCCACCTAGGGTCACCAGGCAGGCCAGTCCACCTAGGGTCACCAGGCAGGCCAGTCCACCTAGGGTCACCAGGCAGGCCAGTCCACCTAGGGTCACCAGGCAGGCCAGTCCACCTAGGGTCACCAGGCAGGCCAGTCCACCTAGGGTCACCAGGCAGGCCAGTCCACCTAGGGTCACCAGGCAGGCCAGTCCACCTAGGGTCACCAGGCAGGCCAGTCCACCTAGGGTCACCAGGCAGGCCAGTCCACCTAGGGTCACCAGGCAGGCCAGTCCACCTAGGGTCACCAGGCAGGCCAGTCCACCTAGGGTCACCAGGCAGGCCAGTCCACCTAGGGTCACCAGGCAGGCCAGTCCACCTAGGGTCACCAGGCAGGCCAGTCCACCTAGGGTCACCAGGCAGGCCAGTCCACCTAGGGTCACCAGGCAGGCCAGTCCACCTAGGGTCACCAGGCAGGCCAGTCCACCTAGGGTCACCAGGCAGGCCAGTCCACCTAGGGTCACCAGGGCCAGTCGCCAGTCCACCTTAGCGGGTCACCAGGCAGGCCAGTCCACCTAGGGTCACCAGGCAGGCCAGTCCACCTAGGGTCACCAGGCAGGCC
>NW_025760482.1:0-3577 GCF_021184085.1 Oncorhynchus gorbuscha
TCTAACTGTATCCCTAACCTAACCTTAACCCCTAACCATAACTCCTGACTCTAACTGTATCCCTAACCTTAACCCCTAACCATAACTCCCAACTCTAACTGCATCCCTAACCTTAACCTAACCTTAACCCCTAACCATAACTCCTAACTCTAACTGTATCCCTAACCTTAACCCCTAACCATAACTCCTAACTCTAACTGTATGTATCCCTAACCCTAACCTGTATCCCTAACCTTAACCCCAACCATAACTCCTAACTCTAACTGTATCCCTAACCCTAACCTTAACCCCTAACCATAACTCCTAACTCTAACTGTATCCCTAAAACTTAACCCCTAACCATAACTCCTAACTCTAACTGTATAACCCTAACCTTAACACCTAACCATAACTCCCAATCCTAACTGTATCCCTAACCCTAACCTTGACCCCTAACCATAACTCCTAACTCTAACTGTATCCCTAAACTTAACCCCTAACCATAACTCCTAACTCTAACTGTATCCCTAACCTTAATAACCATTCTAACTCTAACTGTATCCCTAACTTAACCCCTAACCATAACTCCTAACTCTAACTGTATCCCTAACCTTAACCCCTAACCATAACTCCTAACTCTAACTGTATAACCCTAACCTTAACCCCTAACCATAACTCCTAACTCTAACTGTATCCCTAACCCTAACCTTAACCCCTAACCATAACTCCTAATCAACTGTATCCCTAACCCTAACCTTAACCCCTAACCATAACTCCTAACTCTAACTGTATCCCTAACCCTAACCTTAACCCCCAACCATAACTCCTAACTCTAACTGTGTCCCTAACCTTAACCCCTAACCATAACTCCTAACTCTAACTGTATCCTAACCTTAACCCTAACCATAACTCCTAACTCTAACTGTATCCCTAACCTTAACCCCTAACCATAACTCCTAACTCTAACTGTATTCCTAACCTTAACCCCTAACCATAACTCCTAACTCTAACTGTATCCCTAAACTTAACCCCTAACCATAACGCCTAACTCTAACTGTATCCCTAACCTTAACCCCTAACCATAACTCCTAACTCTAACTGTATCCCTAACCTTAACCCCTAACCATAACTCCTAACTCTAACTGTATCCCTAACCTTAACCCCTAACCATAACTCCTAACTCTAACTGTATCCCTAACCCTAACCTTAACCCCTAACCATAACTCCTAACTCTAACTGTATCCCTAACCTTAACCCCTAACCATAACTCCTAACTCTAACTGTATCCCTAACCCTAACCTTAACCCCTAACCATAACTCCTAACTCTAACTGTATCCCTAACCTTAACCCCTAACCATAACTCCTAACTCTAACTGTATCCCTAACCCTAACCTTAACCTAACCATAACTCCTAACTCTAACTGTATCCCTAACCTTAACCCCTAACCATAACTCCTAACTCTAACTGTATCCCTAACCTTAACCCCTAACCATAACTCCTAACTCTAACTGTATCCCTAACCTTAACCCCTAACCATAACTCCTAACTCTAACTGTATCCCTAACCCTAACCTTAACCCCTAACCATAACTCCTAACTCTAACTGTATCCCTAACCTTAACCCCTAACCATAACTCCTAACTCTAACTGTATCCCTAACCTTAACCCCTAACCATAACTCCTAACTCTAACTGTATCCCTAACCTTAACCCCTAACCATAACTCCTAACTCTAACTGTATCCCTAACCTTAACCCCTAACCATAACTCCTAACTCTAACTGTATCCCTAACCTTAACCCCTAACCATAACTCCTAACTCTAACTGTATCCCTAACCTTAACCCCTAACCATAACTCCTAACTCTAACTGTATCCCTAACCTTAACCCCTAACCATAACTCCTAACTCTAACTGTATCCCTAACCCTAACCTTAACCCCTAACCATAACTCCTAACTCTAACTGTATCCCTAACCCTAACCTTAACACCTAACCATAACTCCTAACTCCTAACTGTATCCCTAACCCTAACCTTGACCCCTAACCATAACTCCTAACTCTAACTGTATCCCTAAACTTAACCCCTAACCATAACTCCTAACTCTAACTGTATCCCTAACCTTAACCCCTAACCATAACTCCTAACTCTAACTGTATCCCTAACCTTAACCCCTAACCATAACTCCTAACTCTAACTGTATCCCTAACCTTAACCCCTAACCATAACTCCTAACTCTAAATGTATCCCTAACCCTAACCTTAACCCCTAACCATAACTCCTAACTCTAACTGTATCCCTAACCCTAACCTTAACCCTAACCATAACTCCTAACTCTAACTGTATCCCTAACCCTAACCTTAACCCCTAACCATATCTCCTAACTCTAACTGTATCCCTAACCCTAACCTTAACCCCTAACCATAACTCCTAACTCTAACTGTATCCCTAACCCTAACCTTAACCCCTAACCATAACTCCTAACTCTAACTGTATCCCTAACCCTAACCTTAACCCCTAACCATAACTCCTAACTCCTAACTGTAGCCTAACCCTAACCTTAACCCCTAACCATAACTCCTAACTCTAACTGTATCCCTAACCCTAACCTTAATCCCTAACCATAACTCCTAACTCTAACTGTATCCTAAACCTAACCTTAACACCTAACCATAACTCCTAACTGTATCCCTAACCTTAACCCCTAACCATAACTCCTAACTCTAACTGTATCCCTAACCTTAACCCCTAACCATAACTCCTAACTCTAACTGTATCCCTAACCCTAACCTTAACCCCTAACCATAACTCCTAACTCTAACTGTATCCCTAACCTTAACCCCTAACCATAACTCCTAACTCTAACTGTATCCCTAACCCTAACCTTAACCCCTAACCATAACTCCTAACTCTAACTGTATCCCTAACCTTAACCCCTAACCATAACTCCTAACTCTAACTGTATCCCTAACCCTAACCTTAACCCCTAACCATAACTCCTAACTCTAACTGTATCCCTAACCTTAACCCCTAACCATAACTCCTAACTCTAACTGTATCCCTAACCTTAACCCCTAACCATAACTCCTAACTCTAACTGTATCCCTAACCTTAACCCCTAACCATAACTCCTAACTCTAACTGTATCCCTAACCCTAACCTTAACCCCTAACCATAACTCCTAACTCTAACTGTATCCCTAACCTTAACCCCTAACCATAACTCCTAACTCTAACTGTATCCCTAACCCTAAACCCTAACCATAACTCCTAACTCTAACTGTATCCCTAACCTTAACCCCTAACCATAACTCCTAACTCTAACTGTATCCCTAACCTTAACCCCTAACCATAACTCCTAACTCTAACTGTATCCCTAACCTTAACCCCTAACCATAACTCCTAACTCTAACTGTATCCCTAACCTTAACCCCTAACCATAACTCCTAACTCTAACTGTATCCTAACCTTAACCCCTAACCATAACTCCTAACTCTAACTGTATCCCTAACCTTAACCCCTAACCATAACTCCTAACTCCTAACTGTATCCCTAACCCTAACCTTAACCCCTAACCATAACTCCTAACTCTAACTGTATC
>NW_025760483.1:0-3575 GCF_021184085.1 Oncorhynchus gorbuscha
CCACAGTCAGCAGACTATAGTAACTAGTTACTGAACCCACAGTCAGTAGACCTATAGTAACTAGTACTGCAACCCACAGTCAGTAGACCTATAGTAACTAGTACTGAACCCACAGTCAGTAGACCTATAGTAACTAGTACTGAACCCACAGTCAGTAGACCTATAGTAACTAGTACTGAACCCACAGTCAGTAGACCTACAGTAACTAGTACTGAACCCACAGTCAGTAGACCTATAGTAACTAGTACTGAACCCACAGTCAGTAGACCTATAGTAACTAGTACTGAACCCACAGTCAGTAGACCTATAGTAACTAGTACTGAACCCACAGTCAGTAGACCTATAGTAACTAGTACTGAACCCACAGTCAGTAGACCTACAGTAACTAGTACTGAACCCACAGTCAGTAGACCTATAGTAACTAGTACTGAACCCACAGTCAGTAGACCTACAGTAACTAGTACTGAACCCACAGTCAGTAGACCTATAGTAACTAGTACTGAACCCACAGTCAGTAGACCTATAGTAACTAGTACTGAACCCACAGTCAGTAGACCTATAGTAACTAGTACTGAACCCACAGTCAGTAGACCTATAGTAACTAGTACTGAACCCACAGTCAGTAGACCTACAGTAACTAGTACTGAACCCACAGTCAGTAGACCTACAGTAACTAGTACTGAACCCACAGTCAGTAGACCTATAGTAACTAGTACTGAACCCACAGTCAGTAGACCTATAGTAACTAGTACTGAACCCACAGTCAGTAGACCTATAGTAACTAGTACTGAACCCACAGTCAGTAGACCTACAGTAACTAGTACTGAACCCACAGTCAGTAGACCTATAGTAACTAGTACTGAACCCACAGTCAGTAGACCTATAGTAACTAGTACTGAACCCACAGTCAGTAGACCTACAGTAACTAGTACTGAACCCACAGTCAGTAGACCTACAGTAACTAGTACTGAACCCACAGTCAGTAGACCTATAGTAACTAGTACTGAACCCACAGTCAGTAGACCTATAGTAACTAGTACTGAACCCACAGTCAGTAGACCTACAGTAACTAGTACTGAACCCACAGTCAGTAGACCTACAGTAACTAGTACTGAACCCACAGTCAGTAGACCTATAGTAACTAGTACTGAACCCACAGTCAGTAGACCTACAGTAACTAGTACTGAACCCACAGTCAGTAGACCTATAGTAACTAGTACTGAACCCACAGTCAGTAGACCTACAGTAACTAGTACTGAACCCACAGTCAGTAGACCTATAGTAACTAGTACTGAACCCACAGTCAGTAGACCTATAGTAACTAGTACTGAACCCACAGTCAGTAGACCTATAGTAACTAGTACTGAACCCACAGTCAGTAGACCTATAGTAACTAGTACTGAACCCACAGTCAGTAGACCTACAGTAACTAGTACTGAACCCACAGTCAGTAGACCTATAGTAACTAGTACTGAACCCACAGTCAGTAGACCTACAGTAACTAGTACTGAACCCACAGTCAGTAGACCTATAGTAACTAGTACTGAACCCACAGTCAGTAGACCTACAGTAACTAGTACTGAACCCACAGTCAGTAGACCTACAGTAACTAGTACTGAACCCACAGTCAGTAGACCTACAGTAACTAGTACTGAACCCACAGTCAGTAGACCTATAGTAACTAGTACTGAACCCACAGTCAGTAGACCTATAGTAACTAGTACTGAACCCACAGTCAGTAGACCTATAGTAACTAGTACTGAACCCACAGTCAGTAGACCTATAGTAACTAGTACTGAACCCACAGTCAGTAGACCTACAGTAACTAGTACTGAACCCACAGTCAGTAGACCTATAGTAACTAGTACTGAACCCACAGTCAGTAGACCTACAGTAACTAGTACTGAACCCACAGTCAGTAGACCTATAGTAACTAGTACTGAACCCACAGTCAGTAGACCTACAGTAACTAGTACTGAACCCACAGTCAGTAGACCTATAGTAACTAGTACTGAACCCATAGTCAGTAGACCTACAGTAACTAGTACTGAACCCACAGTCAGTAGACCTATAGTAACTAGTACTGAACCCACAGTCAGTAGACCTACAGTAACTAGTACTGAACCCACAGTCAGTAGACCTATAGTAACTAGTACTGAACCCACAGTCAGTAGACCTACAGTAACTAGTACTGAACCCACAGTCAGTAGACCTATAGTAACTAGTACTGAACCCACAGTCAGTAGACCTATAGTAACTAGTACTGAACCCACAGTCAGTAGACCTATAGTAACTAGTACTGAACCCACAGTCAGTAGACCTATAGTAACTAGTACTGAACCCACAGTCAGTAGACCTATAGTAACTAGTACTGAACCCACAGTCAGTAGACCTATAGTAACTAGTACTGAACCCACAGTCAGTAGACCTACAGTAACTAGCACTGAACCCACAGTCAGCAGACCCATAGTAACTAGTACTGAACCCACAGTCAGTAGACCTATAGTAACTAGTACTGAACCCACAGTCAGTAGACCTATAGTAACTAGTACTGAACCCACAGTCAGTAGACCTACAGTAACTAGTACTGAACCCACAGTCAGTAGACCTATAGTAACTAGTACTGAACCCACAGTCAGTAGACCTATAGTAACTAGTACTGAACCCACAGTCAGTAGACCTATAGTAACTAGTACTGAACCCACAGTCAGTAGACCTACAGTAACTAGTACTGAACCCACAGTCAGTAGACCTATAGTAACTAGTACTGAACCCACAGTCAGTAGACCTACAGTAACTAGTACTGAACCCACAGTCAGTAGACCTATAGTAACTAGTACTGAACCCACAGTCAGTAGACCTACAGTAACTAGTACTGAACCCACAGTCAGTAGACCTATAGTAACTAGTACTGAACCCACAGTCAGTAGACCTACAGTAACTAGTACTGAACCCACAGTCAGTAGACCTATAGTAACTAGTACTGAACCCACAGTCAGTAGACCTATAGTAACTAGTACTGAACCCACAGTCAGTAGACCTATAGTAACTAGTACTGAACCCACAGTCAGTAGACCTACAGTAACTAGTACTGAACCCACAGTCAGTAGACCTATAGTAACTAGTACTGAACCCACAGTCAGTAGACCTACAGTAACTAGTACTGAACCCACAGTCAGTAGACCTATAGTAACTAGTACTGAACCCACAGTCAGTAGACCTATAGTAACTAGTACTGAACCCACAGTCAGTAGACCTACAGTAACTAGTACTGAACCCACAGTCAGTAGACCTACAGTAACTAGTACTGAACCCACAGTCAGTAGACCTATAGTAACTAGTACTGAACCCACAGTCAGTAGACCTATAGTAACTAGTACTGAACCCACAGTCAGTAGACCTATAGTAACTAGTACTGAACCCACAGTCAGTAGACCTACAGTAACTAGTACTGAACCCACAGTCAGTAGACTCTATAGTAACTAGTACTGAACCCACAGTCAGTAGACCTACAGTAACTAGTACTGAACCCACAGTCAGTAGACCTACAGTAACTAGTACTGAACCCACAGTCA
>NW_025760484.1:0-3575 GCF_021184085.1 Oncorhynchus gorbuscha
GATAGATGTATACCACACCATGATAGATGTATACCACACCATGATAGATGTATACCACACCATGATAGATGTATACCACACCAGATAGATGTATACCACACCATGATAGATGTATACCACACCACACCATGATAGATGTACACCACACCATGATAGATGTATACCACACCATGATAGATGTATACCACACCATGATAGATGTACACCACAGCATGATAGATGTACACCACACCATGATAGATGTATACCACACCATGATAGATGCACCACACCATGATAGATGTACACTCATCAACCATGATAGATGTATACCACACCATGATAGATGTATACCACACCATGATAGATGTACACCACACCATGATAGATGTATACCACACCATGATAGATGTATACCACACCATGATAGATGTATACCACACCCATGATAGATGTATACCACACCATGATAGATGTACACCACACCATGATAGATGTATACCACACGCATGATAGATGTCACACCACACCATGATAGATGTATACCACACCACACCATGATAGATGTATACCACACCATGATAGATGTATACCACACCATGATAGATGTATACCACACCATGATAGATGTATACCACACCATGATAGATGTATACCACACCATGATAGATGTATACCACACCATGATAGATGTATACCACACCATGATAGATGTATACCACACCATGATAGATGTATACCACACCATGATAGATGTATACCACACCATGATAGATGTACACCACACCATGATAGATGTATACCACACCATGATAGATGTATACCACACCATGATAGATGTATACCACACCATGATAGATGTATACCACATGATAGATGTATACCACACCATGATAGATGTATACCACACCATGATAGATGTATACCACACCATGATAGATGTATACCACACCATGATAGATGTATACCACACCATGATAGATGTATACCACACCATGATAGATGTATACCACACCATGATAGATGTATACCACACCATGATAGATGTATACCACACCATGATAGATGTATACCACACCATGATAGATGTATACCACACCATGATAGATGTATACACACACCATGATAGATGTATACCACACCATGATAGATGTATACCACACCATGATAGATGTATACCACACCATGATAGATGTATACCACACCATGATAGATGTATACCACACCATGATAGATGTATACCACACCATGATAGATGTATACCACACCATGATAGATGTATACCACACCATGATAGATGTATACCACACCATGATAGATGTATACCACACCATGATAGATGTATACCACACCATGATAGATGTATACCACACCATGATAGATGTATACCACACCATGATAGATGTATACCACACCATGATAGATGTATACCACACCATGATAGATGTATACCACACCATGATAGATGTACACCACACCATGATAGATGTATACCACACCATGATAGATGTATACCACACCATGATAGATGTATACCACACCACCATGATAGATGTATACCACACCATGATAGATGTATACCACACCATGATAGATGTATACCACACCATGATAGATGTATACCACACCATGATAGATGTATACCACACCATGATAGATGTACACCACACCATGATAGATGTATACCACACCATGATAGATGTATACCACACCATGATAGATGTACACCACACCATGATAGATGTATACCACACCATGATAGATGTATACCACACACACCATGATAGATGTATACCCACCACCATGATAGATGTATACCACACCATGATAGATGTATACCACACCATGATAGATGTATACCACACCATGATAGATGTATACCACCAGATGATGTATACACACCATGATAGATGTATACCACACCATGATAGATGTACACCACACCATGATAGTTTATACCACACCATGATAGATGTATACCACACCATGATAGATGTACACCACACCATGATAGATGTATACCACACCATGATAGATGTATACCACACCATGATAGATGTACACCACACCATGATAGATGTATACCACACCATGATAGATGTATACCACACCATGATAGATGTACACCACAGCATGATAGATGTATACCACACCATGATAGATATATACCACACCGTGATATATGTACACCACACCATGATATATGTATACCACACCATGATAGATGTATACCACATCATGATAGATGTATACCACAACACACCATGATAGATGTATACCACACCATGATAGATGTATACCACACCATGATAGATGTATACCACACCATGATAGATGTATACCACACCATGCTAGATGTATACCACACCACACCATGATAGATGTATACCACACCATGATAGATGTATACCACACCATGATAGATGTATACCACACCATGATAGATGTATACCACACCATGATAGATGTATACCACACCATGATAGATGTACACCACACCATGATAGATGTATACCACACCATGATAGATGTATACCACACCATGATAGATGTATACCACACCATGATAGATGTACACCACACCATGATAGATGTATACCACACCATGATAGATGTATACCACACCATGATAGATGTACACCACACCATGATAGATGTATACCACACCATGATAGATGTACACCACACCATGATAGATGTACACCACCACCATGATAGATGTACACCACACCACACCATGATAGATGTATCACCACACCATGATAGATGTATACCACACCATGATAGATGTATACCACACCATGATAGATGTACACCACACCATGATAGATGTATACCACACCATGATAGATGTATACCACACCACACCATGATAGATGTATACCACACCATGATAGATGTATACCACACCGTGATAGATGTATACACACCATGATAGATGTATACCACACCATGATAGATGTATACCACACCATGATAGATGTAATACCACACCATGATAGATGTATACCACACCATGATAGATGTATACCACACCATGATAGATGTATACCACACCATGATAGATGTATACCACACCATGATAGATGTATACCACACCATGATAGATGTATACCACCATGATAGATGATACCACACCATGATAGATGTATACCACACCATGATAGATGTATACCACACCATGATAGATGTATACCACACCATGATAGATGTATACCACACCATGATAGATGTCACCACACCATGATAGATGTATACCACACCATGATAGATGTACACCACACCATGATAGATGTATACCACACCATGATAGATGTATACCACACCATGATAGATGTACACCACACCATGATAGATGTATACCACACCACACCATGATAGATGTATACCACACCATGATAGATGTATACCACACCATGATAGATGTATACCACACCATGATAGATGTATCACCACACCATGATAGATGTATACCACACCATGATAGATGTATACCACACCATGATAGATGTATACCACACCATGATAGATGTACTACCACACCATGATAGATGTATCACCACACCATGATAGATGTATACCACACCATGATAGAT
>NW_025760485.1:0-3574 GCF_021184085.1 Oncorhynchus gorbuscha
CCTTTGTGATCCGTTCCTGTGCCGTCGGTTCCTTGTATTGTATTCACCATGCTGTGATTGCGTTTCGCCCTGTCCTGTCGTGTTTTGCCGTGATTGTGTATCACCCTGTCCTGTCGTGTTTTGTGCCTTCATCAGATGCTGCGTGTGAGCAGGTGTCTCCAGTCGACTACGGCCTGCGCCTACCCGGCGACCTGCAGTCTGTGGCCGCTTCTCCAGTTGTTTCCCCTCTACAAGTCTAGAGGATTTCTGTTATTCCGTTTTGGACTTTAATAAACTCTGTTTCTGTTAAGTCGCGTTTGGGTCCTCTTTCACCTGCATGACAGAAGGAACCGACCAAGGAATGGACCCAGCGACTTCAGACGCTCGTTACACTGCCGTCGAGATCCAAGGAGCCATGCTCGGCAGACACGAGCAGGAATTGTCTGCTGCTCGCCATGCCGTGGAGAACCTGGCCGCTCAGGTTTCCGACCTCTCTGGACAGTTCCAGAGTCTACGTCTCGTGCCACCTGTTACTCCTGGCCTGCCGAGCCTCCAGAACCTAGGGTTAATAACCCACCTTGCTACTCCGGGCAGCCCACTGAGTGCCGCTCCTTTCTCACGCAGTGTGAGATTGTGTTCTCTCTCCAACCCAACACATACTCTAGAGAGAGAGCTCGGGTTGCTTACGTCATTTCACTCCTTACTGGCCGGGCTCGAGAATGGGGCACAGCTATCTGGGAGGCAAGGGCTGATTGCTCTATCAAATTCCAGAACTTTAAAGAGGAGATGATTCGGGTTTTTGACCGTTCAGTTTTTTGGTGGGGAGGCTTCTAGGGCCCTGGCTTCCTTATGCCAAGGTGAACGGTCCATAACGGATTATTCCATTGAGTTTCGCACTCTTGCTGCCTCTAGTGAGTGGAACGAGCCGGCGCTGCTCGCTCGTTTTCTGGAGGGACTCCACGCAGTGGTTAAGGATGAGATTCTCTCCCGGGAGGTTCCTTCAGATGTGGACTCTTTGATTGCTCTCGCCATCCGCATAGAACGACGGGTAGATCTTCGTCACCGGGCTCGTGGAAGAGAGCTCGCATCAACGGTGTTTCCCTGCTCCGCATCGCAACCATCTCCCTCCTCTGGCTTTGAGACTGAGCCCATGCAGCTGGGAGGGATTCGCATCTCCCGAATAAGGAGAGGGAACGGAGGATCACCAACCGCCTGTGCCTCTATTGCGGAGTTGCTGGACATTTTGTTAATTCATGTCCAGTAAGAGGCCAGAGCCCATCAGTAAGCGGAGGGCTACTGGTGGGCGCTACTACTCAGTCCTCTTCATCTAGATCTTGTACTACTATGTCGGTCCATCTACGCTGGACCGGTTCGGGTGCTACATGCAGTGCCTTGATTGACTCTGGGGCTGAGGGTTGTTTCATGGACGAAGCATGGGTTCGGAAACATAACATTCCTTTCAGACCGTTAGACAAGCCTACGCCCATGTTTGCCTTAGATGGTAGTCATCTTCCCAGTATCAAATTTGAGACACTACCTTTAACTCTCACAGTATCTGGTAACCACAGTGAGACTATTTCTTTTTTTGATTTTCCGTTCACCGTTTACACCTGTTGTTTTGGGTCATCCCTGGCTAGTATGTCATAATCCTTCTATTAATTGGTCTAGTAATTCTATCCTATCCTGGAACGTTTCTTGTCATGTGAAGTGTTTAATGTCTGCCATCCCTCCCGTTTCTTCTCTCCCTACTTCTCAGGAGGAACCTGGCGATTTGACAGGAGTGCCGGAGGAATATCATGATCTGCGCACGGTCTTCAGTCGGTCCCGAGCCAACTCCCTTCCTCCTCACCGGTCGTATGATTGTAGTATTGATCTCCTTCCAGGGACCACGCCTCCTCGAGGTAGACTATACTCTCTGTCGGCTCCCGAACGTAAGGCTCTCGAGGATTATTTGTCTGTGTCTCTTGACGCCGGTACCATAGTGCCTTCTTCTTCTCCGGCCGGGCGGGGTTCTTTTTGTTAAGAAGAAGGACGGTACTCTGCGCCCCTGCGTGGATTATCGAGGCTGAATGACATAACGGTTAAGAATCGTTATCCGCTTCCCCTTATGTCATCAGCCTTCGAGATTCTGCAGGGAGCCAGGTGCTTTACTAAGTTGGACCTTCGTAACGCTTACCATCTCGTGCGCATCAGAGAGGGGGGACGAGTGGAAAACGGCGTTTAACACTCCGTTAGGGCATTTTGAGTACCGGGTTCTGCCGTTCGGTCTCGCCAATGCGCCAGCTGTTTTCAGGCATTAGTTAATGATGTTCTGAGAGACATGCTGAACATTTTTTGTTTTTGTCTATCTTGACGATATCCTGATTTTCTCCGTCACTCGAGATTCATGTTCAGCACGTTCGGCGTGTTCTACAGCGCCTTTTAGAGAATTGTCTCTACGTAAAGGCTGAGAAGTGCTCTTTTCATGTCTCCTCCGTTACTTTTCTCGGTTCCGTTATTTCCGCTGAAGGCATTCAGATGGATTCCGCTAAGGTCAAGCTGTCAGTGATTGGCCCGTTCCAAGGTCACGTGTCGAGTTGCAGCGCTTTTTAGGTTTCGCTAATTTCTATCGGCGTTTCATTCGTAATTTCGGTCAAGTTGCTGCCCCTCTCACAGCTCTTACTTCTGTCAAGACGTGTTTTAAGTGGTCGGTTCCGCCCAGGGAGCTTTTGATCTTCTAAAAGAACGTTTTACGTCCGCTCCTATCCTCGTTACTCCTGACGTCACTAGACAATTTATTGTCGAGGTTGGCCTTCAGAGGTAGGCGTGGGAGCCATTCTATCCCAGCGCTTCCAGTCTGTGATAAGGTTCATCCTTGCGCTTATTTTCTCATCGCCTGTCGCCATCTGAGCGCAACTATGATGTGGGTAACCGTGAACTGCTCGCCATCCGCTTAGCCCTAGGCGAATGGCGACAGTGGTTGGAGGGCGACCGTTCCTTTTTGTCGTTTGGACAGACCATAAGAACCTTGAGTACATCCGTTCTGCCAAACGACTTAATGCCCGTCAAGCTCGTTGGGCGTTGTTTTTAAGCTCGTTTCGAGTTTGTGATTTCTTACCGTCCGGGTAGCAAGAACACCAAGCCTGATGCCTTATCCCGTCTGTTTAGTTCTTCTGTGGCTTCTACTGATCTCGAGGGATTCTTCCTTATGGGCGTGTTGTCGGGTTGACAGTCTGGGAATTGAAAGACAGGTTAAGCAAGCACTCACGCACACTGCGTCGCCCGCGCGCTTGTCCTAGTAACCTCCTTTTCGTTCCTGTTTCCACTCGTCTGGCTGTTCTTCAGTGGGCTCACTCTGCCAAGTTAGCTGGTCATCCCGGTGTTCGAGGCACTCTTGCGTCTATTCGCCAGCGCTTTTGGTGGCCGACTCAGGAGCGTGACACGCGCCGTTTCGTGGCTGCGTGTTCAGACTGCGCGCAGAAGAAGTCTGGTAATTTTTCTGCTTCTGCTCCTGGTCTTGCTGGGTCTCAGTCTGTTCCCTGCCATCGCATCTCTCCTGTTCTTGTCCCTGCCCTTGCTGTGTCTCAGTCTGTCCCTAGTTCTCATTTTTTTTTTA
>NW_025760486.1:0-3574 GCF_021184085.1 Oncorhynchus gorbuscha
AGAGAGAGAGAGAGAGAGGAGGAGGCATGTAGGGAGGATGAGAAGTGAGAAAGATGGAGAGAGAGGAGGAGGCATGTAGGGAGGATGAGAATGTGAGAAAGATGGATGGAGAGAGAAAGAGAAGGAGGGAGGCATGTAGGGAGGATGAGAATGTGAGAAAGATGTGAGAGAGAGAGAGGAGGGAGGCATGTAGGGAGGATGAGAATGTGAGAAAGATGGATGGAGAGAGAAAGAGAAGGAGGGAGGCATGTAGGGAGGATGAGAATGTGAGAAAGATGGAGAGAGAGAGAGAGAAGGAGGGAGGCATGTAGGGAGGATGAGAATGTGAGAAAGATGGAGAGAGAGAGAGAGGAGGGAGGCATGTTGGGAGGATGAGAATGTGAGAAAGATGGAGAGAGAGAGAGAGAGAAGGAGGGAGGCATGTAGGGAGGATGAGAATGTGAGAAAGATGGATGGAGAGAGAGAGAGAGAGAAGGAGGGAGGCATGTTGGGAGGATGAGAATGTGAGAAAGATGGATGGAGAGAGGGAGAAGGAGGGAGGCATGTAGGGAGGATGAGAATGTGAGAAAGATGGATGGAGAGAGAGAGAAGGAGGGAGGCATGTTGGGGAGGATGAGAATGTGAGAAAGATGGATGAGAGAGAGAGAGAAGGAGGGAGGCATGTAGGGAGGATGAGAATGTGAGAAAGATGGATGGAGAGAGAGAGAAGGAGGGAGGCATGTAGGGAGGATGAGAATGTGAGAAAGATGGATGGAGAGAGAGAGAAGGAGGGAGGCATGTAGGGAGGATGAGAATGTGAGAAAGATGGATGAGAGAGAGAGAGAAGGAGGGAGGCATGTTGGGAGGATGAGAATGTGAGAAAGATGGAGAGAGAGAGAGAGAGAGAGAGGAGAGAGAGCATGTAGAGAGGATGAGAATGTGAGAGAGAGATGGAGAGAGAGAGAGGAGGGAGGCATGTAGTGGAGGATGAGAATGTGAGAAAGATGGATGGAGAGAGAAAGAGAAGGAGGGAGGCATGTAGGGAGGATGAGAATGTGAGAAAGATGGAGAGAGAGAGAGAGGGAGGCATGTAGGGAGGATGAGAATGTGAGAAAGATGGATGGAGAGAGAAAGAGAAGGAGGGAGGCATGTAGGGAGGATGAGAATGTGAGAAAGATGGAGAGAGAGAGAGAAGGAGGGAGGCATGTAGGGAGGATGAGAATGTGAGAAAGATGGAGAGAGAGAGAGAGGAGGGAGGCATGTTGGGAGGATGAGAATGTGAGAAAAATGGAGAGAGAGAGAGAGAGAAGGAGGGAGGCATGTAGGGAGGATGAGAATGTGAGAAAGATGGATGGAGAGAGAGAGAGAGAAGGAGGGAGGCATGTTGGGAGGATGAGAATGTGAGAAAGATGGATGGAGAGAGGGAGAAGGAGGGAGGCATGTAGGGAGGATGAGAATGTGAGAAAGATGGATGGAGAGAGAGAGAAGGAGGGAGGCATGTAGGGGAGGATGAGAATGTGAGAAAGATGGATGGAGAGAGAGAGAAGGAGGGAGGCATGTAGGGAGGATGAGAATGTGAGAAAGATGGAGAGAGAGAGAGAGAAGGAGGGAGGCATGTAGGGAGGATGAGAATGTGAGAAAGATGGATGGAGAGAGAGAGAGAGAGAGAGGAGGGAGGCATGTAGGGAGGATGAGAATGTGAGAAAGATGGATGGAGAGAGAGAGAAGGAGGGAGGTCATGTTGGGAGGATGAGAATGTGAGAAAGATGGATGAGAGAGAGAGAAGGAGGGAGGCATGTAGGGAGGATGAGAATGTGAGAAAGATGGATGGAGAGAGAGAGAAGGAGGGAGGCATGTAGGGAGGATGAGAATGTGAGAAAGATGGATGGAGAGAGAGAGAGAGAGGAGGGAGGCATGTAGGGAGGATGAGAATGTGAGAAAGATGGAGAGAGAGAGAGAAGGAGGGAGGCATGTAGGGAGGATGAGAATGTGAGAAAGATGGAGAGAGAGAGAGAGAAGGAGGGAGGCATGTAGGGAGGATGAGAATGTGAGAAAGATGGAGAGAGAGAGAGAAGGAGGGAGGCATGTAGGGAGGATGAGAATGTGAGAAAGATGGATGGAGAGAGAGAGGGAGGGAGGCATGTAGGGAGGATGAGAATGTGAGAAAGATGGATGGAGAGAGAGAGAGAGAGAGATGTAGAGAGAGATGAGAGATGAGAGAGATGGAGAGAGAGAGAGAGAGAGAGAGATGTAGAGAGAGATGAGAGAGAGATGAGAGAGAGAGAGAGAAGGAGGGAGGCATGTAGGGAGGATGAGAATGTGAGAAAGATGGAGAGAGAGAGAGAGAAAGAGGGAGGCATGTAGGGAGGATGAGAATGTGAGAAAGATGGATGGAGAGAAAGAGAAGGAGGGAGGCATGTAGGGAGGATGATAATGTGAGAAAGATGGAGAGAGAGAGAGAAAGAGGGAGGCATGTAGGGAGGATGAGAATGTGAGAAAGATGGATGGAGAGAGAGAGAGAGAGAGAGAGAGAGAGAGAGAGAGAGGGAGGGAGGCATGTAGGGAGGATGAGAATGTGAGAAAGATGGATGGAGAGAGAGAGAGGAGGGAGGCATGTAGGGAGGATGAGAATGTGAGAAAGATGGATGAGAGAGAGAGAGAGAGAGAGAGAGAGAGAGAGAAGGAGGGAGGCATGTAGGGAGGATGAGAATGTGAGAAAGATGGATGGAGAGAGAGAGAGAGAAGGAGGGAGGCATGTAGGGAGGATGAGAATGTGAGAAAGATGGATGAGAGAGAGAGAAGGGAGGCATGTAGGGAGGATGAGAATGTGAGAAAGATGGATGGAGAGAGAGAGAAGGCGGGAGGCATGTAGGGAGGATGAGAATGTGAGAAAGATGGATGGAGAGAGAGAGACATGTAGAGAGGATGAGAATGTGATAAAGATGGATGGAGAGAGAGAGACATGTATGGAGGATGAGAATGTGAGAAAGGTGGATGGAGAGAGAGAGAGATGTGAGAAAGATGGATGAGAGAGAGAGACATGTAGGGAGGATGAGAATGTGAGAAAGATGGATGGAGAGAGAGAGACATGTAGGGAGGATGAGAATGTGAGAAAGATGGATGGAGAGAGAGAGACATGTAGGGAGGATGAGAATGTGAGAAAGATGGATGGAGAGAGAGAGACATGTAGGGAGGATGAGAATGTGAGAAAGATGGATGGAGAGAGAGAGACATGTAGGGAGGATGAGAATGTGAGAAAGATGGATGGAGAGAGAGAGACATGTAGGGAGGATGAGAATGTGAGAAAGATGGATGGAGAGAGAGAGACATGTAGGGAGGATGAGAATGTGAGAAAGATGGATGGAGAGAGAGAGACATGTAGGGAGGATGAGAATGTGAGAAAGATGGATGGAGAGAGAGAGAAGGAGGGAGGCATGTAGGGAGGATGAGAATGTGAGAAAGATGGATGGAGAGAGAGAGAAGGAGGGAGGCATGTAGGGAGGATGAGAATGTGAGAAAGATGGATGGAGAGAGAGAGAGATGTGAGAAAGATGGATGGAGAGAGAGAAATGTGATAAAGATGGATGGAAAGAGA
>NW_025760487.1:0-3573 GCF_021184085.1 Oncorhynchus gorbuscha
GGTGTTTGTTGTGTCTACTCCACCCAGTGTTTAGACACAGCAGGATAAATGGGGTGTTTGTTGTCTACTCCACCCAGTGTTTAGACACAGCCAGATAAATTAGGTGTTTGTTGTGTCTACTCCACCCAGTGTTTAGACACAGCAGGATAAATGGGGTGTTTGTTGTGTCTACTCCACCCAGTGTTTAGACACAGCAGGATAAATGAGGTGTTTGTTGTGTCTACTCCACCCAGTGTTTAGACACAGCCAGGATAAATTAGGTGTTTGTTGTGTCTACTCCACCCAGTGTTTAGACACAGCAGGATAAATGGGGTGTTTGTTGTCTACTCCACCCAGTGTTTAGACACAGCCAGATAAATTAGGTGTTTGTTGTGTCTACTCCACCCAGTGTTTAGACACAGCAGTATAAATGGGGTGTTTGTTGTGTCTACTCCACCCAGTGTTTAGACACAGCAGGATAAATGAGGTGTTTGTTGTCTACTCCACCCAGTGTTTAGACACAGCAGGATAAATGGGGTGTTTGTTGTGTCTACTCCACCCAGTGTTTAGACACAGCAGGATAAATTAGGTGTTTGTTGTGTCTACTCCACCCAGTGTTTAGACACAGCAGGATAAATGAGGTGTTTGTTGTGTCTACTCCACCCAGTGTTTAGACACAGCAGGATAAATGGGGTGTTTGTTGTCTACTCCACCCAGTGTTTAGACACAGCCAGATAAATTAGGTGTTTGTTGTGTCTACTCCACCCAGTGTTTAGACACAGCCAGATAAATTAGGTGTTTGTTGTGTCTACTCCACCCAGTGTTTAGACACAGCAGGATAAATGGGGTGTTTGTTGTGTCTACTCCACCCAGTGTTTAGACACAGCAGGATAAATGAGGTGTTTGTTGTGTCTACTCCACCCAGTGTTTAGACACAGCCAGATAAATTAGGTGTTTGTTGTGTCTACTCCACCCAGTGTTTAGACACAGCAGGATAAATGGGGGTGTTTGTTGTCTACTCCACCCAGTGTTTAGACACAGCCAGATAAATTAGGTGTTTGTTGTGTCTACTCCACCCAGTGTTTAGACACAGCAGTATAAATGGGGTGTTTGTTGTGTCTACTCCACCCAGTGTTTAGACACAGCAGGATAAATGAGGTGTTTGTTGTCTACTCCACCCAGTGTTTAGACACAGCAGGATAAATGGGGTGTTTGTTGTGTCTACTCCACCCAGTGTTTAGACACAGCAGGATAAATTAGGTGTTTGTTGTGTCTACTCCACCCAGTGTTTAGACACAGCAGGATAAATGAGGTGTTTTGTTGTGTCTACTCCACCCAGTGTTTAGACACAGCAGGATAAATGAGGTGTTTGTTGTGTCTACTCCATCCAGTGTTTAGACACAGCCAGATACATGAGGTGTTTGTTGTCTACTCCACCCAGTGTTTAGACACAGCAGGATAAATGAGGTGTTTGTTGTGTCTACTCCACCCAGTGTTTAGACACAGCAGGATAAATGAGGTGTTTGTTGTGTCTAATTCTAACGAGTGTTTGTGACAGCCAGATACATGAGGTGTTTGTTGTGTCTACTCCACCCAGTGCTTCTAGACAATGTTGTGATAAAGTTTTAGAGGTGTTTGTTGTGTCTACTCCCAGTGTTTAGACACAGCCAGATAAATGAGGGGGTGTTTGTTGTGTCTACTCCACCCAGTGTTTAGACACAGCCAGATAAATGAGGTGTTTGTTGTTCATTCCACCCAGTGCCTAGACACACAGATAAATGAGGTGTTTGTTGTGTCTACTCCACCCAGTGTTTAGACACAGCCAGATAAATTAGGTATTGTTGTGTCTACTCCACTCCAGTGTTTAGACACAGCAGGATAAATGGGGTGTTTGCTGTCTACTCCACCCAGTGCTTAGACACAGCCAGATAAATTTGTGGTTTGTTGTGTCTAATTCACCTGTGCGTTTAGGACACAGCAGCATAAATGGGGTGTTTGTTGTGTCTACTCCACCCAGTGTTTAGACACAGCAGGATAAATGAGGTGTTTGTTGTCTACTCCACCCAGTGTTTAGACAGCAGGATAAATGGGGTGTTTGTTGTGTCTACTCCACCCAGTGTTTGTGACACAGC
The DNA here is from genome assembly GCF_021184085.1 of Oncorhynchus gorbuscha. Classification (NCBI taxonomy): domain Eukaryota; kingdom Metazoa; phylum Chordata; class Actinopteri; order Salmoniformes; family Salmonidae; genus Oncorhynchus; species Oncorhynchus gorbuscha. Next base: position 2,112 of record NW_025760487.1, read on the forward strand.
AGGATAAATTAGGTGTTTGTTGTGTCTACTCACCCAGTGTTTAGACACAGCAGGATAAATGAGGTGTTTGTTGTGTCTACTCCACCCAGTGTTTAACCACAGCAGGATAAATGGGGTGTTTGTTGTGTCTACTCCACCCAGTGTTTAGGCTACAGCCAGGATAAATGGGGTGTACAATTGTGTCTACTCCGCAGTGTTTAGACACAGCCAGATAAATTAGGTGTTTGTTGTGTCTACTCCGCAGTGTTTAGACACAGCAGGATAAATGGGGGTGTTTTGTTGTGTCTACTCCACCCAGTGTTTAGACACAGCAGGATAAATGAGGTGTTTGTTGTCTACTCCACCCAGTGTTTAGACACAGCAGGATAAATGGTGTTTGTTGGGTTCACTCCACCCAGTGTTTAGACACAGCAGGATAAATTAGGTGTTTGTTGTGTCTACTCCACCCAGTGTTTAGACACAGCAGGATAAATGAGGTGTTTGTTGTGTCTACTCCACCCAGTGTTTAGACACAGCAGGATAAATGGGGTGTTTGTTGTCTACTCCACCCAGTGTTTAGACACAGCCAGATAAATTAGGTGTTTGTTGTGTCTACTCCACCCAGTGTTTAGACACAGCCAGATAAATTAGGTGTTTGTTGTGTCTACTCCACCCAGTGTTTAGACACAGCAGGATAAATGGGGTGTTTGTTGTGTCTACTCCACCCAGTGTTTAGACACAGCAGGATAAATGAGGTGTTTGTTGTGTCTACTCCACCCAGTGTTTAGACACAGCCAGGATAAATGAGGTGTTTGTTGTGTCTACTCCACCCAGTGTTTAGACACAGCAGGATAAATGGGGTGTTTGTTGTCTACTCCACCCAGTGTTTAGACACAGCCAGGATAAATTAGGTGTTTGTTGTGTCTACTCCACCCAGTGTTTAGACACAGCAGGATAAATGAGGGTGTTTGTTGTGTCTACTCCACCCAGTGTTTAGACACAGCAGGATAAATGAGGTGTTTGTTGTGTCTACTCCACCCAGTGTTTAGACACAGCAGGATAAATGGGGTGTTTGTTGTGTCTACTCCACCCAGTGTTTAGACACAGCCAGATAAATGAGGTGTTTGTTGTGTCTACTCCACCCAGTGTTTAGACACAGCAGGATAAATGAGGTGTTTGTTGTGTCTACTCCACCCAGTGTTTAGACACAGCAGGATAAATGAGGTGTTTGTTGTGTCTACTCCACCCAGTGTTTAGACACAGCCAGATAAATGAGGTGTTTGTTGTGTCTACTCCACCCAGTGTTTAGACACAGCAGGATAAATGAGGTGTTTGTTGTGTCTACTCCACCCAGTGTTTAGACACAGCCAGATAAATGAGGTGTTTGTTGTGTCTACTCCACCCAGTGTTTAGACACAGCCAGATAAATGAGGTGTTTGTTGTGTCTACTCCACCCAGTGTTTAGACACAGCCAGATAAATGA
>NW_025760488.1:0-3572 GCF_021184085.1 Oncorhynchus gorbuscha
CATTAGGCTTGATCCTCCAAACTACAGCTAAGATGGCATTGCATTAGGCTTGATCCTCCAAACTACAGCTAAGATGGCATTGCATTAGGCTTGATCCTCCAAACTACAGCTAAGATGGCATTGCATTAGGCTTATTGGAATGTGTTAGTAATAACAGAAACAAGATGCTTGAGTTCACCGTCTGCTCTTGGAGTGACAGGGGATGTCGTGCTTCAGGCTGTTCTCTTCGATCTGTAGCGTGTGGTTGAAGGACCCATCCAGCTCCTGGACTGTCACCTTGATGGGTCCCTACAGAACAAAGACAGTGATTCACCTTACTACTAAATCTCAGACTTGGGTCAAACACAAAATGTCAAATACGTGCGGTAGTTTGATTTAGCTTTGCTGGTACAATGGGACCAATCGAATAGTCCCAAAAGTGCTAACTGCGCCCATCCCGCACACCAGTAAAGTTAACTCAGTTCAAAGAGGACCGACCACATATTTCTGTGTTCCAGAGGAGGTGTAGTCCTGTCGAATCTCCAGTTCTAGAACGTTCCGTTTCCTGTTGAAGGCAAAACTGCCAAAGAACTTCACCACCGCACTCTGGTCTCTGTGGGCTTGAATTAAGGCTAATATCTAAACTGAAACAATTACAGCACTGATCCCAATCAGGGGTACAATGGTAGGTCACCGTAATAACTAGAGCGATCGGGCGTGAATCATTAAATTACTGCAGTGTAATAACCACAGGAATGGTTTTGGAAAACGTTGGTGCTATGGTATATTTCCAGTTGTATAGTGGATATTATAATCATTCAAAGTCTTGATATTACATACAGACAAGACCTTTCTGCTGACTGGTGACATCTACAATACATTTCCTTGTCAGTTGGCAACTCTGGACATTACGGTGAACTTATAAGATACAAAATCAGTCATCTGAAAATGCAAAACGCATATATATGGTCCTTCTGTTGAAGGGTTAAATTATTACACTGCTTAAAGAGGCTTTATAAACAGGCCAATCACCAGTCAGTTCTTAGTGTTCTAACCAGGCCAGTCGGTCCTTAGTGTTCTAACCAGGCCAGTCGGTCCTTAGTGTTCTAACCAGGCCAGTCCGTCCTTAGTGTTCTAACCAGGCCAGTCGGTCCTTAGTGTTCTAACCAGGCCAGTCGGTTCTTAGTGTTCTAACCAGGCCAGTCGGTCCTTAGTGTTCTAACCAGGCCAGTCAGTTCTTAGTGTTCCAACCAGGCCAGTCGGTCCTTAGTGTTCCAACCAGGCCAGTCGGTCCTTAGTGTTCTAACCAGGCCAGTCGGTTCTTAGTGTTCTAACCACGCCAGTCGGTCCTTAGTGTTCTAACCAGGCCAGTCGGTCCTTAGTGTTCTAACCAGGCCAGTCAGTTCTTAGTGTTCTAACCAGGCCAGTCAGTTCTTAAGTATTCGAACCAGGCCAGTCACTTCTTAGTGTTCTAACCAGGCCAGTCACTTCTTAGTGTTCTAACCAGGCCAGTCAGTTCTCAGTGTTCTAACCAGGCCAGTCTCTCCAGTGTTCTGCTAAGCAGGCTGAGGGAGCTGAAAGGATACACCCATTGTTGATGAGGGGTCCTATGTCCTAACCATTAATCTGCTATTACAGTGTTATAGTCACGTTACCTTTCCCTCCAGTGTTCTGATTGACAGGTTAAAGGATACACCCACTGCTTGATGAGGGGTCCTATGTCCTTCCCCGACACGTTGGAGATGGACTTGAGGAAGCTGTGGGTGGATACCAGCATCTGACTCCACATGTGTGACTGGTACTTCTGCGAGGACGCTGTACTGGCCAGGCTTAGTAACTTGTTGAACACCTAGCAGATGGGAAACAGAATAATCTAGTTCATGTATCTGACTCCACATGTGTGACTGGTACTTCTGGGAGGACGTTGTACTGGTCAGACTCAGGAGCTGAACAGGGGAAGACTCAATGTAGTGCTGGGATATGATGGAGTGCTGGGATATGATGGAGTGCTGGGATATGATGGAGTGCTGGGATATGATGGAGTGCTGGGATATGATGGAGTGCTGGGAGTGATGGGATCTGATGGAGTGCTGGGATATGATGGAGTGCTGGGATATGATGGAGTGCTGGGATATGATGGAGTGCTGGGAGTGATGGGATCTGATGGAGTGCTGGGATCCGATGGAGTGCTGGGATCCGATGGAGTGCTGGGATCCGATGGAGTGCTGGGATCCGATGGAGTGCTGGGATCCGATGGAGTGCTGGGATCCGATGGAGTGCTGGGATCCGATGGAGTGCTGGGATCCGATGGAGTGATGGGATCCGATGGAGTGATGGGATCCGATGGAGTGATGGGATCCGATGGAGTGATGGGATCTGATGGAGTGATGGGATCTGATGGAGTGATGGAATCTGATGGTGTGCTGGGATCTGATGGTGTGCTGGGATCTGATGGTGTGCTGGGATCTGATGGAGTGCTGGGATATAATGTAATGCTGGGAGCTGATGGAGTACTGGGATCTGATGGAGTGATGGAGTACTGGGATCTGATGGAGTACTGGGATCTGATGGAGTACTGGGATCTGATGGAGTGCTGGAATCTGATGGAGTACTGGGATCTGATGGAGTACTGGGATCTGATGGAGTGCTGGAATCTGATGGAGTGCTGGGATCTGATGGAGTGCTGGGATATAATGTAATGCTGGGAGCTGATGGAGTACTGGGATCTGATGGAGTGATGGAGTACTGGGATCTGATGGAGTACTGGGATCTGATGGAGTACTGGGATCTGATGGAGTGCTGGAATCTGATGGAGTGCTGGGATCTGATGGAGTGCTGGGATCTGATGGAGTGCTGGGATCTGATGGAGTTCTGGGATCTGATGTAGTGCTGGGATCTGATGGAGTACTGGGATCTGATGGAGTACTGGGATCTGATGGAGTGCTGGGATCTGATGGAGTGCTGGGATCTGATGGAGTGCTGGGATCTGATGGAGTGCTGGGATATGATGGAGTGCTGGGATATGATGGAGTGCTGGGATATGATGGAGTGCTGGGATATGATGGAGTGCTGGGATATGATGGAGTGCTGGGATCCGATAGAGTGCTGGGATCCGATGGAGTGCTGGGATATGATGGAGTGCTGGGATATGATGGAGTGCTGGGATATGATGGAGTGCTGGGATCTGATGGAGTGCTGGGATCTGATGGAGTGATGGGATCTGATGGAGTGATGGGATCTGATGGAGTGATGGGATCTGATGGAGTGATGGGATCTGATGGAGTGATGGGAGTGCTGGGATCTGATGGAGTGCTGGGATCTGATGGAGTACTGGGATCCGATGGAGTGATGGGATCCGATGGAGTGATGGGATCCGATGGAGTGATGGGATCCGATGGAGTGATGGGATCCGATGGAGTGATGGGATCCGATGGAGTGATGGGATCTGATGGAGTGATGGGATCTGATGGAGTGATGGGATCTGATGGAGTACTGGGATCTGATGGTGTGCTGGGATCTGATGGAGTGCTGGGATATAATGTAATGCTGGGAGCTGATGGAGTACTGGGATCTGATGGAGTACTGGGATCTGA
>NW_025760489.1:0-3571 GCF_021184085.1 Oncorhynchus gorbuscha
GGTGAGGTAAGGAGAAGGTCTCCGGAAATGGTCTGGAGAAGAGAGGAGGGATAGGGTCAAGCGGGCAGGTTGTTGGCGGCCGGCCGTCACAAGACGCGAGATTTCATCTGGAGAGAGAGGGGAGAAAGAGGTCAGAGCACAGGGTAGGGCAGTGTGAGCAGAACCAGCGGTGTCGTTTGACTTAGCAAACGAGGATCGGATGTCGTCGACCTTCTTTTCAAAATGGTTGACGAAGTCATCTGCAGAGAGGGAGGAGGGGGGAGGGGCGGAGGATTCAGGAGGGAGGAGAAGGTGGCAAGAGCTTCCTAGGGTTAGAGGCAGATGCTTGGAATTTAGCGTGGTAGAAAGTGGCTTTAGCAGCAGAGACAGAGGAGGAAAATGTAGAGAGGAGGGAGTGAAAGGATGCCAGGTCCGCAGGAGGCGAGTTTTCCTCCATTTCCGCTCGGCTGCCCGGAGCCCTGTTCTGTGAGCTCGCAATGAGTCATCGAGCCACGGAGCGGGAGGGAGGACCGAGCCGGCCTGGAGGATAGGGGACATAGAGAGTCAAGGGATGCAGAGAGGGAGGAGAGGAGGGTTGAGGAGGCAGAATCAGGAGATAGGTGGGAGAAGGTTTGAGCGGAGGGAAGAGATGATAGGATGGAAGAGGAGAGAGTAGCGGGGGAGAGAGAGCGAAGGTTGGGACGGCGCGATACCATCCGAGTAGGGGCAGTGTGGGAGGTGTTGGATGAGAGCGAGAGGGAAAAGGATACAAGGCAGTGGTCGGAGACTTGGAGGAGTTGCAGTGAGGTTAGTGGAAGAACAGCATCTAGTAAAGATGAGGTCGAGCGTATGCCTGCCTTGTGAGTAGGGGGGAAGGTGAGAGGGTGAGGTCAAAAGAGGAGAGGAGGGAAAGAAGGAGGCAGAGAGGAAAGAGTCAAAGGTAGACGTGGGGAGGTTAAAGTCGCCCAGAACTGTGAGAGGTGAGCCGTCCTCAGGAAAGGAGCTTATCAAGGCATCAAGCTCATTGATGAACCTCCGAGGGAACCTGGAGGGCGATAAATGATAAGTGATGTTAAGCTTGAAAGGGCTAGTAACTGTGACAGCATGGAATTCAAAGGAGGCGATAGACAGATGGGTAAGGGGAGAAAGAGAGAATGACCACTTGGGAGAGATGAGGATCCCGGTGCCACCACCCCGCTGACCAGACGCTCGGGTGTGCGAGAACACGTGGGCGGACGAAGAGAGAGCAGTAGGAGTAGCAGTGTTGTCTGTGGTGATCCATGTTTCTCGTCAGTGCCAAGAAGTCGAGGGACTGGGAGGGAGGCATAGGCTGAGATGAACTCTGCCTTGTTGACCGCAGATTGGGCAGTTCCAGAGGCTACTGAGACCTGAACTCCACGTGGTCGTGGTGCCGCTGGGACCACCAGAGTAGGGTGGTCGCGTCACGCGGTGAGGAGCGTTTGTATGGTCTGTGCAGAGAGGGAGAGAACAGGGATAAACAGACACATAGTTGACAGGCTACAGAAGAGGCTACGCTAATGCAAAGGAGATTGGAATGACAAGTGGACTACACGTCTCGAATGTTCAGAAAGTTAAGCTACGTAGCAAGAATCTTATTGACTAAAATGATTAAAATGATACAGTACTGCTGAAGTAGGCCAGCTGGCAGTGGGTGCGTTGGTTGACACTACACTAATCAAGTCATTCCGTTGAGTGTAATAGTTTCTGCAGTGTTGCTATTCGGGGCTAGCAGGCTAGCTAGCAGTGTTGTTTACGTTACGCTGCGTTAAAAGAACGACAATAGATGGCTAGCGAACCTAGAAAATCGCTCTAGACTACACAATTATCTTTGATACAAAGATGGCTATGTAGCTAGCTAAGTAGCTAGCTACGATCAAACAAATCAAACCGTTGTACTGTAATGAAATGAAGTGAAAATGTGATACAACCTGTGAATGCGACCGGTAGTTGAGTTCTATACAGAAGAAGCGTTGGACGTTGGCTAGCGTGGCTAGCTGCTGGCTAGCTAGCAGAGTCACCTACGTTAAGGACGACAAATAGCTGGCTAGCTAACCTCGGTAAATTAAGATAATCACTCTAAGACTACACACTCTAAACCTAAACAACACAATTATCTTGGATACGATGATACGATGATACGAAGACAGCAAAGACAGCTATGTAGGTAGCTAACACTAAACTAATCAAGTCGTTCAGTTGAGTGTAAAAGGACAGTCACTTAACAATAGTGCATCTAAAACTTAGGGGGTGGGGTGAGAGGATTACTTAACCTATCCTAGGTATTCCTTAAAGAGGTGGGGTTTCAGGTGTCTCCGGAAGGTGGTGATTGACTCCGCTGTCCTGGCGTCGTGAGGGAGTTTGTTCCACCATTGGGGGGCCAGGGCAGCGAACAGTTTTGACTGGGCTGAGCGGGAGCTGTACTTCCTCAGTGGTAGGGAGGCGAGCAGGCCAGAGGTGGATGAACGCAGTGCCCTTGTTTGGGTGTAGGGCCTGATCAGAGCCTGGAGGTACTGAGGTGCCGTTCCCCTCACAGCTCCGTAGGCAAGCACCATGGTCTTGTAGCGGATGCGAGCTTCAACTGGAAGCCAGTGGAGAGAACGGAGGAGCGGGGTGACGTGAGAGAACTTGGGAAGGTTGAACACCAGACGGGCTGCGGCGTTCTGGATGAGTTGAAGGGGTTTAATGGCACAGGCAGGAGCCCAGCCAACAGCGAGGTGCAGTAATCCCAGACGGGAGATGACAAGTGCCTGGATTAGGACCTGCGCCGCTTCCTGTGTGAGGCAGGGTCGTACTCTGCGGATGTTGTAGAGCATGAACCTACAGGAACGGGCCACTTGTGATGTTAGTTGAGAACGACAGGGTGTTGTCCAGGATCACGCCAAGGTTCTTGGCGCTCTGGGAGGAGGACACAATGGAGTTGTCGACCGTGATGGCGAGATCATGGAACGGGCAGTCCTTCCCGGGAGGAAGAGCAGCTCCGTCTTGCCGAGTTCAGCTTGAGGTGGTGATCCGTCATCCACACTGATATGTCTACCAGACATGCAGAGATGCGATTCGCCACCTGGTCATCAGAAGGGGGAAAGGAAGATTAATTGTGTGTCGTCTGCATAGCAATGATAGGAGAGACCATGTGAGGTTATGACAGAGCCAAGTGACTTGGTGTATAGCGAGAATAGGAGAGGGCCAAGAACAGAGCCCTGGGGACACCAGTGGTGAGACGCGTGGTGAGGAGACAGATTCTCATACGCCACCTAGTAGAACGACCTGTCAGATAGGGCGCAATCAAGCGTGGACGCGCCGGAGATGCCCAACTCGGAGAGGGTGGAGAGGAGGATCTGATGGTTCATTATCAGAAGGCAGCCATTAGGTCTAGAAGGATGAGAGCAGGAGAGTTAGCTTAGCAGTGCGGAGCGCCTCCGTGATAGAGCAGAGCAGTCTCAGTTGAATGACTAGTCTTGAAACCTGACGTTGGATCAAGAAGGTCATTCAGAGAGAGATAGCGGGGAGAGCTGGCCAAGGACAATCATGTTCAAGAGTTTGAGAGAAAAAGAAAGAAGGATACTGGTCTGTA
>NW_025760490.1:0-3571 GCF_021184085.1 Oncorhynchus gorbuscha
CACAGTACATACAGGTGTGTGTACAGTACAGCACAGTACATACAGGTGTGTGTACAGTACAGCACAGTACATACAGGTGTGTGTGTGTGTACAGTACAGCACAGTACATACAGGTGTGTGTGTGTACAGTACAGTACAGCACAGTACATACAGGTGTGTGTGTGTACAGTACAGTACAGTACAGCACAGTACATACAGGTGTGTGTGTGTACAGTACAGTACATACAGGTGTGTGTGTACAGTATAGCACAGTACAGTACATACAGGTGTGTGTGTACAGTACAGCACAGTACATACAGGTGTGTGTGTACAGTATAGCACAGTACAGTACATACAGGTGTGTGTGTACAGTACAGCACAGTACATACAGGTGTGTGTGTGTGTACAGTACAGCACAGTACATACAGGTGTGTGTGTGTACAGTACAGTACAGTACAGTACAGTACATACAGGTGTGTGTGTGTGTACAGTACAGCACAGTACATACAGGTGTGTGTGTGTACAGTACAGTACAGCACAGTACATACAGGTGTGTGTGTGTACAGTACAGTACATACAGGTGTGTGTGTGTACAGTACAGTACAGTACAGTACAGTACAGTACAGTACAGTACAGTACAGTACAGTACAGTACAGTACAGTACAGTACAGTACAGTACATACAGGTGTGTGTGTGTACAGTACAGTACAGTATTCCTGTCAGTGAATGAGCTGCTGCTGTTCTTCTCCTAATAAGACCGTTAGTACTGCGTACTGAGACGTCAGGCTTCCTGTGGCCCGCTGTGTGTATTTCCATGTGTGTGTGTCCCTGTGTGTGTCTCTGTGTGTGTGTCCCTGTGTGTGTCCCTGTGTGTGTTTCCATGTGTGTGTGTCTGTGTTTGTGTGTGTGTGTGTTTGTGAGCCTGTGTGTGTGTGTGTGTGTGTGTGTGTGGCATGCTCTCAGAGACCTGAATCCCTCCGTGGAATATTTTCATACTGCGTGCTTCTAACTGACAGAATGAAAAATGATACCTGGAAAATGTAAATAATTAATCAAATCCCAGGCCTACATGACTGTCTGGACAGAGGCTGTTGAGCTCGTTCACTCATTTACGCATCCAAAATGGCACCCTATTCACTAAGTAGTGCCCTACAGATCTCCAGTAGTAGACTACAAACGTATCAGACAGGGAAGCTACAGACAACTCTCCTCTTCTCTCTTCTCTTCTCTCCTCTTCTCTCTCTGCCCTTCTCCCTCTCTCTCTCTCCCCCTTTTCTTCCTCTCGCTCTCCCCTTCTCCCTCTCTCTCTCCCCCTTTTCTCCCTCTCGCTCTCCCCTTCTCCCTCTCTCCCCCTTCTCCCTCTCTCCCCCCTTCTCCCTCTCTCTCCCCCTTCTCCCTCTCTCTCCCCCTCTCTCCCCCTTTTCTCCCTCTCGCTCTCCCCTTCTCCCTCTCTCTCCCCCTTCTCCCTCTCTCTCCCCCGTCCCCCTCTCTCTCCCCTTCTCCCTCTCTTTACCCCTTCTCCCTCCTCCTCCCCTCCTCCATTCCCTTCCACCTCCCATCCCTCTCCTCCGTGGTATGTGGTGTTGACTGTATTTTGCTTGGGGCAGGGAAACTAGGCCAGGATTACTCTTGATGGCATGTCCCCAGTGAAGCGTGTGTGTGTGAAGGGTGTGTTGGGCTGTGTTTGTGTGTGTGACGGTGTGTGTTGGTCTGTGTGTATCTCGCTGTCACTCTCGCTTTCTTGGTGTGTGTGTGTGTCTTGATGTTTGTGTGTCTTGGTGTGTGTGTATGTGTGTCTTGGTGTGTGTGTATCTTGGTGTGTGTATTGGTGTGTGTGTGTGTATCTTGGTGTGTGTGTGTGTATATTGGTGTGTGTCTTGGTGTGTGTGTGTATCTTGGTGTGTGTGTGTATATTGGTGTGTGTGTGTGTGCATCTTGGTGTGTGTGTGTCTTGGTGTGTGTGTGTATCTTGGTGAGTGTGTGTGTGTGTATCTTGGTGTGTGTGTGTATCTTGGTGTGTGGGCCTGGGAGGGCAGGCAGGCTGTCCAGGCAGCAGTGAGGGAGAGTGGGGCATATGGAGACTGGGTATTGAGCCAGCAGGTATATTTCAGCGTCTGCTCCTCTTCTGTTTAATATTCCATCCTTCATGCTCTCTTCTTGTGTTCTGGCTTCCAATATTCCATCCTTCATGCTCTCTTCTTGTGTTCTGGCTTCCAATATTCCATCCTTCATGCTCTCTTCTTGTGTTCTGGCTTCCAATATTCCATCCTTCATGCTCTCTTCTTGTGTTCTGGCTTCCAATATTCCATCCTTCATGCTCTCTTCTTGTGTTCTGGCTTCCAATATTCCATCCTTCATGCTCTCTTCTTGTGTTCTGGCTTCCAATGTTCCATCCTCATGCTCTCTTCTTGTGTTCTGGCTTCCAATGTTCCATCCTTCATGCTCTCTTCTTATGTTCTGGCTTCCAATGTTCCATCCTTCATGCTCTCTTCTTGTGTTCTGGCTTCCAATGTTCCATCCTTCATGCTCTCTTCTTATGTTCTGGCTTCCAATGTTCCATCCTTCATGCTCTCTTCTTGTGTTCTGGCTTCCAATATTCCATCCTTCATGCTCTCTTCTTGTGTTCTGGCTTCCAATATTCCATCCTCATGCTCTCTTCTTGTGTTCTGGCTTCCAATATTCCATCCTTCATGCTCTCTTCTTGTGTTCTGGCTTCCAAGTCATGTTTGTGCTGCCAGCAAAGAGACCACAAGGTCCAATGGAACTAAACACAAAGAAATATGAAATATTGTACAGTATGGCTGAGGTTGTACAGTATGACTGGGGTTGTACAGTATGACTGGGGTTGTACAGTATAGCTGGGGTTGTACAGTATGGCTGGGGTTGTACAGTATGGCTGAGGTTGTACAGTATGGCTGGGGTTGTACAGTATGACTGGGGTTGTACAGTATAGCTGGGGTTGTACAGTATGGCTGGGGTTGTACAGTATGGTTGGGGTTGTACAGTATGGCTGGGGTTGTACAGTATGGCTGAGGTTGTACAGTATGGTTGGGGTTGTACAGTATGACTGAGGTTGTACAGTATGACTGGGGTTGTACAGTATGACTGAGGTTGTACAGTATGACTGGGGTTGTACAGTATGACTGGGGTTGTACAGTATAGCTGGGGTTGTACAGTATGGCTGGGGTTGTACAGTATGGCTGGGGTTGTACAGTATGGCTGGGGTTGTACAGTATGGCTGGGGTTGTACAGTATGACTGGGGTTGTACAGTATGGCTGGGGTTGTACAGTATGACTGGGGTTGTACAGTATGGCTGGGGTTGTACAGTATGGTTGGGGTTGTACAGTATGGCTGGGGTTGTACAGTATGGACTGGGGTTGTACAGTATGGCTGGGGTTGTACAGTATGACTGGGGTTGTACAGTATGGCTGGGGTTGTACAGTATGACTGGGGTTGTACAGTATGACTGGGGTTGTACAGTATGGCTGGGGTTGTACAGTATGGCCGGGGTTGTACAGTATGGCTGGGGTTGTACAGTATGGCTGGGGCTGTACAGTATGACTGGGGTTGTACAGTATGACTGGGGTTGTA
>NW_025760491.1:0-3571 GCF_021184085.1 Oncorhynchus gorbuscha
AAGCATTCCTCATGAAGCTGGTTGAGAGAACGCCAAGACTGTGCAAAGCTGTCATCAAGGCAAAGGGTGGCTACTTTGAAGAATCTCAAATATAAAATATATTTTGATTTGTTTAACACTGTTTTGGTTACTACATGATTCCAAATGTGTTATTTCATGGTGTTGATGTCTTCACTACAATTCTACAATGTAGAAAAATGTAATAAAAACCCTTGAACGAGTAGGTGTGTCCAAACCTTTGACTGGTACTGTAAATAAACTCAGCCCAGAACAGAGTTCATAGAGTTTAAATAAACTCAGCCCAGACCAGAGTATATATATATATATTTTTTTTTTCACCTTTATTTAACCAGGTAGGCTAGTTGAGAACAAGTTCTCATTTACAACTGCGACCTGGCCAAGATAAAGCATAGCAGTGTGAACAGACAACACATAGAGTAAACAATTAAACAAGTCAATAACACACAGTGTATATACAGTAACTTCAGAAAGTATTCATACCCCTTGTCTTATTCCCCATTTTGTTGTGTTACCGCCTGAATTATTACCCATCTACAGTCGTGGCCAAAGGTTATGAGAATGACACAAATATTAATTTCCACAAAGTTTGCTGCTTCAGTGTCTTTAGATATTTGTGTCAGATGTTACTACGGAATACGGAAGTATAATTAGAAGCATTTCATAAGTGTCAAAGGCTTTTATTGACAATTACATGAAGTTGATGCAAAGACTCAATATTTGCGTTGTTGACCCTTCTTTTTCAAGACCTCTGCAATCCGCCTTGGCATGCTGTCAATTAACTTCTGGGCCACATCCTGACTGATGGCAGCCCATTATTGCATAATCAATGCTTGGAGTTTGTCAGAATTGGTGCGTTTTTGCTTGTCCATCCGCTTTATTTATTTTTTCTCCCCAATTTCATGGTATCCAGTTGATAGTTACAGTCTTGTCTCATTGCTGTAACTCCCGTACGGACTCGGAGAGGCGAAGGTCGAGAGCCGTGCGTCCTCTGAAGCACAACCCAACCAAGCAGCACTGCTTCTTGACACAATGCCCGCTTAACCCGGAAGCCAGCCGCACCAATATGTCAGAGTTAACACAGAGTTAACGCCAGGTGTACGGTTAACACCGTACACCTGGCGACCATGTCAGTGTGCACTGCCCAGCCCGCCACAGGAGTCACTAGTGCGCAAGGACAAGGACATCCCTGCCGGCCAAACCCTCCCCTAACCCGGACGACGGTGGGCCAATTGTGCGCCGCCCCATGGATCTCCTAGTTGCGGCAGGCTGCGACAGAGCCTGGACTCGAACCCAGAATTACCAGTGGCACAACTAGTGTTGCGATGCAGTGCCTTAGACCACTGCCCCACTACTTTTGCTATTCTCTTTTTGATAGTCCTCCCGGTTTTGACCTCTGCCTGACTCGACTACTTTTCCGCCTGCCTGCCCTGACCTTGGTTCTGCCTGCCCTGACCTTGGTTCTGCCTGCCCCTTGGTGCCTTTTGGACTCTTGGTTCTGCCTGCCCCTTGGTGAAGGTTTTTGACCCTTTTGCCTGTCCATGACCATTCTCTTGCCTTCCCCCTATTGGATTAATACATATTGTAAGACTCCAACTGTTATGCACTTGAGTGAGGACCCAAAAGCGGTATTCAAAAACAGAGTCCTTTAATGTAAACACAGGGAAGACATAGATCCTCTTCAGATGTAGATAATGGAAAAATAGACAACCCGCAGAGAGGGCGACAAATGAAACAAAAAGTCCTTCTGATAATTACAAAGAGCCCCTTCTTAGCAGCAGAGGAGAATAGCTGGGTTAGCGGCGACAGGCTGCAGGTCTCTCTGGGTAGGCGCCGGTCGTAGAGGAACAGTGGTACCTGATCTCACGTAGCATCAGATGAACTGGACACAGTACAAATGATAAGACAGTTAGCTGAGTACAGGATGCACTTGCCAGGCAGATTCCGACAGGACGGGGCGGGACAGGGATGAAGCAAACGAGACAATAGTTTGTTTCTGGCATGAGAAACTCAAACGAGAATCTGACAAAGAAAGAAGCAGGAACAGAGAGAGAAATAGAGACCTAATCAGAGGGAAAAAGGGAACAGGTGGGAAAAGGGTGAACGTGGTAGTTAGAGGAGATGAGGAACAGCTGGAGGAGGAGAGAAAGAGAAGGTAACCTAATACGACCAGCAGAGGGAGACAGAGTGAAGAGAAAGAACAGGAACAAGACATAATATGATAAGACATGACACCAACAATCTGCCTCCTGTGTCTACATCTGGGTCTCGCCTTGTGTCATGATACTGGCAACTGAGTTTGGAAGAACGCCTGTATTGTTGTAGTGACTGGGTGTATTGATACACCATCCAATGTGTAATTAATAACTTCACCATGCTCAAAGGAATATACAATGTCTGCTTTTTTACCCATTTACCAATAGGTGCCCTTTTTTGTGAGGCATTGGAACACCTCCCTGGTCTTTGTAGTTGAATCTGTGTTTGAAATTTACCGCTCGACTGAGGGACCTTACAAATAATTGTACGTTTGGTTTACAGAGATGGGGTAATCATAAAAAATCACATTAACCCGTATTATTGCGCACAGAGTTAGTCCATGCAACTAATTATGTGACTTGTTAAGCACATTTTTACTCCTGAACTTATTTAGGCTTGCCATAATACTTAATGACTTAATTAATAACCTAAAAAAAAAAAAAAAAAAAAATGGTAATCCCACTTTGACATTATGGGGTATTGTGTGTAGGCCAGTATCCAAAAAGTTCATCCATTTTCAATTCAGACTTTAACACAATAAAATGTGGAAAAAGTCCAGGGTTTGTGAATACTTCCTGAAGGCACTGTAGAACAGCTCAAAAGAGGAGAGTGGGAAAAGTGTGCCTATTGATTTTCATCTCAAGATTGATTTACATGGCACTCATTGAGAGAGGCAGAAAGCCTTGGAGGGTCTAAAAGCCTTAGTGTGTGCTTCCCAAATAGTACCCCATTCCACATATTGTACAGTGCACTATTACCCTATGGGCCCTGGTCAAATGTAGTACACTATAAAGGGAATAGAGTTCCATAAATCCCTGGTGGTTTATGTGTGTATCTCCACAGCCTACCTGCAGTCCAACCAGGTGATGGGCTGGGGAGACAAAGCCATCGAGCTGAGGTCAGCTAACACAGGCAACCTGGAGGGAGTCTTCATGCACAAGAAGGCCCAGAAACTCAAGTTTCTTTGTGAGAGGAATGACAAGGTACGACAACATCCTGATATCACCAAAACACACCTTGGGCAAAGCTCACATGACACCCCTCCCCCATATCACTGGGCTCTGGTAGATGTGAAAGGTTGTATGTTGTTCATAGTGTTGTAGGTGTTGAATATTATACTGTAAGTTGGCTTTTTTTTACTGATTGATGTATTTTCTGTGTGAAGGTGTTCTTTGCCACAGTGCAGTCTGGGGCTGCAGCCAGATCTACTTCATGACACTGGGCCAAAACTCCCTGTTCAACTGGTGAGCTCTGTGGCTTAAAGACAACATACAGCGATCATCTCAGAAACAACATG
>NW_025760492.1:0-3570 GCF_021184085.1 Oncorhynchus gorbuscha
TCATAAAATATACAGCAAACTTCAGATACTGAAAGAATTCATGGGAGTTTCGAATTCAGTCACCATTTCATATGTACATGCTAGTTTCATCCGTTTAAGAGCTAGTAATGACACAGAAAAACCTGTGAACCTGTGAATCTCTTATTGCTGATTTGATGAAGGCACCTGTAAATGTATTGCCTCTTCAGTTAAAGTGGCTTTTCAAAAAGAGCTTATGAGGGGATATGAACATTCAATACATACAATGATTGAGAGGTTTATTTTGAAAGAAATTCTCTATCTCACAAGAAAGAATACATTTAATTAATCATTTACTTTCTAAAATACTTTCTAGAGCCAAAGGACAGGTCGGTTTAATAACGCAAATGTAATATGTCCCTTCAAAAGTCCTGTTGCTCACATACCAGCATCTAAATGGCACTACTTTTGACCCAGAACCCTATGGACCCCTGTTCAACAGTAGTGTACTATTCAGTATAGGGTTCCTTTTTGGGATGCATTAAATCTTTACAATTACTCATCAGAGCAAATGCTACCATTTTTGATTCCCACAGAGCTTAAGACATTAATGATTTTATTAAAATGTTTGTTCATACAAAATGTATGATTTCCCCTCCTCCCACATGGATTACAGACAAGAGGCTAGGTGCGTTCTGACTGTCTTAGTGTGCCCAATTTCTACAGTCAAAACAGGTTTTGAAAATGCTTCTTCCACATCTTTTGGTCCCTGTCTGTTTTGCTCTCAGTGAAGTGCTACTATCCCCTTGGACTACAGGTTATTGCCGTCATTGTTATGCAGGTGAGGACCAAAAGCGATATAACAGAAACAGAGTCTTTTAATGTCCAAACAGGAAAACATCAAATCCTCAATCATTACAGGGGAAGTCAAACAGGGAAAACACAAATCCTCTAGTTTAACAGGAGAGTCCCCTTCTAGTTGTTGAGGAAGTTGCAGGGCTAGCGGCAGCAGACTGCAGGTCCCCTTCGGGTAGGCGCGGGCCGTAGCGGATAGAGACACCTGCTCACACTCAGTATCTGATGACGAGGCAGAATACAACAGGGCCAGACAAAGGCAACGCAAACAGAATCCGACAAGGACAGAAGCAGAAACAGAGAGAAATAGAGACTTAATCAGAGGGAAAAATAGGGGACAGGTGTGAAAGAGTAAACGGGTCGTTAGGAGAATGAGGAACAGCTGGAAGCAGGAACGAACGATAGAGAGAGAGGGGATAAAGAGAGAGAAAAGAAACCTAATACGACCAGCAGGGGGAAACGAAGAAGAAGAAGAAAGCACAGGGACAAGACATGACAATACAATACATGACAGTACCCCCACTCTGGCGCCTCTGAGCGCACTCCGAGAGAAACCTGGCGGCAACGCGGAGGAAATCATCGATCAGTGAACGGTCCAGCACGTCCCCAGATGGAACCCAACTCCTTTCCTCAGGACCGTAACGAGGAAACGATGAAGAGGGAATCTTAGTGCAATTATTATTACAAAAATGAGACACGGGTAGAGAACTGTAAGAGTTTGAGCAATCAGGACCAAACAGGCCAGGAGAGTAACAACTTGGGACAGACTGAGACACAGCAAGGCTAAGACCAGGAACAGGAGGAGGCGGTGGCTGAGGACAGACTGAGACACAGCAAGTGCAGGAGCAGGACCAGGAGAGATGCGGTGGCTGGGGACAGACTGAGACACAGCAAGGGCAGGAAAAGATGCGGTGGCAGGGGACAGACTGAGACACAGCAAGGGCAGGAGAGATGCGGTGGCTGGGGACAGACTGAGACACAGCAAGGCCAGGAGCAGGACCAGGAAGATGCGGTGTCTGGGGACAGACTTAGACACAGCAAGGCCAGGAGCAGAAGCAGGAAGAGAGTTACCGGACTTAGTCTGCGCGCAGTCCCAAACAAGCAGCCCACGAAACGACGCGTGTCACGCTCCTGAGTGGGCCACCAAAAATGCTGGTGAATAGAAGCAAGCGTGCCCTGAATGCCGAGGTGGCCGGCTAACTTGGCAGAATGAGCCCACTGAAGAACGGCCAGACAGTAGGAACGGGCAAAAGAAGGTTCCTAGGACAGCGCGCGGAGACGGAGTGTGAGTGAGTGCTTGCTTTACCTGCCTCTCAATTCCCCAGACAGTCAACCCGACAACACGCCCCTCAGGGAATCTCCCTGGGGTCGGTGGAGGCTACTGAAGAACTGAGAGACGGGATAAAGCATCAGGCTTGGTGTTCCTTGAGCCCGGACGATAAATAACGAACTCAAAATGAGCGAAATACAGCGCCCAACGAGCCTGACGCGCATTAAGTCATTTGGCAGAACGGATGTACTCAAGGTTCTTATGGTCATCCAAACGACAAAGGAAGTCGCCCCCTCCAACCACTGTCGCCATTCGCCTAGGGCTAAGCGGATGGCGAGCAGTTCGCGGTTTGCCACATCATAGTTACGTTCCGACGGCGACAGCGACAGAAAAAATACGCGCAGGGTGGACCTTATCGTCAGAATGGGAGAGCTGGGACAGAATGGCTCCCACGCCCACCTCTGCGTGTCTACCTCGACAATGAACTGTTTAGTGACGTCAGGTGTAACAAGGATAGGGCGGATGTAAAACGCCTTCTTGAGGAGATCAAAAGCTCCCTGGGGAAACGGACCGCAAAAGCACGTCTTGACAGAAGTAAGGGCTGTGAGAGGAGCTGCCCTTGACCGAAAATTACGAATGAAACGCTTGATAGAAATTTGCGAAACCGAGCGCTGCAGCTCGACACGTGACTTAGGACGGCCAATCGCTGACAGCATGGAGCCCTAGCGGATCCATCTGAATGCCTTCAGCGGAAATAACAGAACCGAGAAATGTGACGGAGGAGACATGGCGCACTTCTCAGCCTTCACATAAAGACAATTCTCTAAGGCGCTGGAGGACACGTCGAACGTGCTGAACATGAATCTGGAGTGACGGTGAAAAAATCAGGATATCGTCAAGGTAAAACGAAAACAAAGATGTTCAGCATGTCTCCTCAGTACATCATTCACTAATGCCTGAAAGACAGCTGGAGCATTAGCGAGACCGGACGGCAGAACCCGGTATTCAAAATGCCCTACGGGAGTGTTAAACGCCGTTTTTCCACCTCGTCCCCCTCCCTGATGCGCACGAGATGGTAAGCGTTACGAAGGTCCAACTTAGTAAAGAACCTGGCTCCCTGCAGAATCTCGAAAACTGAAGACATAAGGGAAGCGGATAACGATTCTTTACCGTTATGTCATTCAGCCCTCGATAATCCACGCAGGGCGCAGAGGTCCGTCCTCTTCCTTAACAAAGAACCCCGCTTCGGCGGGAGAGGAGAAGGGACCACGGTACCGGCGTCGAGAGCTACAGACAAATAATCTTCGAGCCTTACGTTCGGTAGTCGACAGAGAGTCTAGTCTACCCCGTGGGAAGTGGTACCCGGAAGGAGATCAATACAACAATCATACGACCGGTGAGGAGGAAGGGAGGTGGCCCTGGGCCGACTGAAGACCGTGCGCAGATCATGATATTCCTCCGGCACCCCTGTCAAATCACCAGGCTCC
>NW_025760493.1:0-3568 GCF_021184085.1 Oncorhynchus gorbuscha
ATTAGATAACATTCCTCTAGTCTGGGTACCAGTCTGTTTAGATAACATTCCTCTAGTCTGGGTACCAGTCTGTTTAGATAACATTCCTCTAGTCTGGGTACCAGTCTGTTTAGATAACATTCCTCTAGTCTGGGTACCAGTCTGTTTAGATAACATTCCTCTAGTCTGGGTACCAGTCTGTTTAGATAACATTCCTCTAGTCTGTTTAGATAACATTCCTCTAGTCTGTTTAGATAACATTCATCTAGTCTGGGTACCAGTCTGTTTAGATAACATTCCTCTAGTCTGGGTACCAGTCTGTTTAGATAACATTCCTCTAGTCTGTTTAGATAACATTCCTCTAGTCTGATTAGATAACATTCCTCTAGTCTGATTGGATAACATTCCTCTAGTCTGGGTACCAGTCTGTTTAGATAACATTCCTCTAGTCTGATTAGATAACATTCCTCTAGTCTGGGTACCAGTCTGTTTAGATAACATTCCTCTAGTCTGTTTAGATAACATTCCTCTAGTCTGGGTACCACTCTGTTTAGATAACATTCCTCTAGTCTGGGTACCAGTCTGTTTAGATAACATTCCTCTAGTCTGTTTAGATAACATTCCTCTAGTCTGGGTAAAAGTTTAAATTGTCTACTTCCTATCCAAATCTTCTCTTTTATTATATATTATCTAAGTTGTCTACTTCCTATCCAGATCTTGTATTTTATTATCCATTATGTAAAGGATGATCTACTTCCTATCCAGATCTTGTATTTTATTATCTATGATCTAAGTTGTCTACTTCCTATCCAGATCTTGTATTTTATTATCTATGATCTAAGTTGTCTACTTCCTATCCAGATCTTGTATTTTATTATCCATTATGTAAAGGATGATCTACTTCCTATCCAGATCTTGTATTTTATTATCTATGATCTAAGTTGTCTACTTCCTATCCAGATCTCTTGAAATATATTATCTATGATCTAAGTTTAGATAACATTCCTCTCCAGATCTTGTATTTTATTATCTATGATCTAAGTTGTCTACTTCCTATCCAGATCTTGTATTTTATTATCTATGATCTAAGTTGTCTACTCCCTATCCAGATCTTGTATTTTATTATCGATTATCTAAGTTGTCTACTTCCTATCCAGATCTTGTATTTTATTATCCATTATGTAAAGGATGATCTACTTCCTATCCAGATCTTGTATTTTATTATCTATGATCTAAGTTGTCTACTTCTATCCAGATCTTGTATTTTATTATCTATGATCTAAGTTGTCTACTTCCTATCCAGATCTTGTATTTTTTATCTATGATCTAAGTTGTCTGCATATCCAGATCTTGTATTTTATTATCTATGATCCAAGTTGTCTACTTCCTATCCAGATCTTGTATTTTATTATCTATTATCTAAGTTGTCTACTTCCTATCCAGATCTTGTATTTTATTATCTATGATCTAAGTTGTCTACTTCCTATCCAGATCTTGTATTTTATTATCTATGATCTAAGTTGTCTACTTCCTATCCAGATCTTGTATTTTATTATCTATGATCTAAGTTGTCTACTTCCTATCCAGATCCAGAGGGTCTGATGCAGTCGCTAGAGGAGCTGGATTACCTCGCGGCATTGGACGACGATGGGAACCTATCAGAGATCGGGATCATAATCTCTGAGTTGCCATTGGATGCTCAGATGGCCAAGGCTCTGCTGGCGTCCTGTGAATTTGATTGTGTGAACGAGGTGGTGACCATGAGGTATCAGGTATGTAGTTTACACTCCTACAACCTTTGGCCCATTTGATTCTATTTGATTCACTCAGGTGGGTTGCACTATGAATGAACTCATAAACTGGGTTTAATCAAGGTTTATCTAGTAATGTTTTTGATTCTATTTGATTCTATTTGATTCACTCAGGGTGGGTCGCACCAACATGAATGAACTCATAAACTGGGTTTAATCAGGTTTATCTAGTAATGTTTTTGATTCTATTTGATTCATTTGATTCACTCAGGGTGGGTCGCACCAACATGAATGAACTCATAAACTGGGTTTAATCAAGGTTTATCTAGTAATGTTTTTGATTCTATTTGATTCTATTTGATTCACTCAGGGTGGGTCGCACCAACATGAATGAACTCATAAACTGGGTTTAATCAAGGTTTATCTAGTAATGTTTTTGATTCTATTTGATTCTATTTGATTCACTCAGGGTGGGTCGCACCAACATGAATGAACTCATAAACTGGGTTTAATCAAGGTTGATCTAGTAATGTTTTTGCACCGAACCTTAAACCTCGTTTTCAATAATCATAGTTCAATCTAATTCTTCTTCTACACTAAATTTAATTTAGAACTCAAACCAAGATCAAATGTAATCTTGTTGCTCCACCGTTTTAAAAAACTAATTTAAATTCAGTTTTGGGATTAAATCTAAACTGACACTGTTTAAATGCATCAAATATCAGTATGTGTCTAAGTAATTTGTATGTCCTTTATTTTCCTTGTGATTAACAATTTTATCTCCTGTGGTTTATCATGTTCGTTAAACTCAACCAGCTAAATCATTTGACAGATAAGTGCAATTAATTTCATCCTTAGCCTGAAGTGAAAAGTCACTTTGCTGGGAAGTAGGCTAGCAACGACCAGTGCTGGTTTGTTTCCCATAGAACTACAACATATTGCTATGGTGAATCCATTAGGACAATATCACTGATCATAGTTCAGTGATTTAACCTTAGATCAACTAATCAGTCTCTAAATTGGTGGTGCAATACGTGATGAAATTAGAAAACGAGATTTACAAAATCTAGATGAGGTCTAATCTAACATTTAAAACCATGTTGGTGCAAACACAATTCTCTTGCCTTGTATTGGGGCTAAACCCTCACACTTATGTTTACATCCATAAAGCCTTTATAACCACTACTGAAGATATTAGAATATCCATCATAAGCAGTCTTAACCATTATGGACAACCCCCATCAGGCATCTCTGACTTTTAAGATGCATAATCTGCCAGACTAGTATATTCTGCAGACAGTATAATCTGCCAGACAGTATAATCTGCCAGTGGTATAATCTGCCAGACAGTATAATCTGCCAGACAGTATAATCTGCCAGACAGTATAATCTGCCAGACAGTATATTCTGCAGACGTGTAATCTGCCAGACGGTATAATCTGCGGTATATTCTGCCGGAGCCAATTATAATCAGCCAGACAGTATATTATCAGGCCCCAGTATAATCTTCCAGACAGTATATTCTGCCAGACAGTATAATCTGCCAGACAGTATAATCTGCGGTATATTCTGCCAGACAGTATAATCTACCAGACGGTATATTCTGTCAGACGACATATCTACCAGTTAGTATAATCTGCAGACAGAATATAAATCTGCCAGACGGTATAATCTGCCAGACGGTATATTCTGTCCAGACGTTATAAATCTGCCAGAACAGTATAATCTGCCAGACAGTATAATCTGCCCAGTCAGTATAATCTGCCAGACGGTATAATCTGCCAGTCAGTATAATCTGCCAGACAGTATAATCTGCCAGACAGTATAATCTGCCAGAC
>NW_025760494.1:0-3568 GCF_021184085.1 Oncorhynchus gorbuscha
AGAGACAGAGAGACAGAGAGAGAGACAGAGAAACAGAAAGAGAGAGAGAGAGAGAGTGAAAGAGAGAGAGAGAGTCAGAGAAACAGAAAGAGAGAGAGACAGAGAGACAGAGAGAGAGAGTCAGAGAAACAGAAAGAGAGAGAGAGAGAGTCAGAGAAACAGAAAGAGAGAGAGAGAGAGAGAGAGACAGAGAAACAGAAAGAGAGAGAGTCAGAGAAACAGAAAGAGAGAGAGTCAGAGAAACAGAAAGAGAGAGAGTCAGAGAAACAGAAAGAGAGAGAGTCAGAGAGACAGAGAGAGAGAGAGAGAGAGAGAGACAGAGAAACAGAAAGAGAGAGAGTCAGAGAAACAGAATGAGAGAGAGAGTCAGAGAAACAGAAAGAGAGAGAGTCAGAGAAACAGAAAGAGAGAGAGTCAGAGAAACAGAAAGAGAGAGAGTCAGAGAAACAGAAAGAGAGAGAGTCAGAGAAACAGAAAGAGAGAGAGTCAGAGAAACAGAAAGAGAGAGAGTCAGAGAAACAGAAAGAGAGAGAGAGTCAGAGAAACAGAGAGAGAGAGAGTCAGAGAAACAGAAAGAGAGAGAGAGAGAGAAACAGAAAGAGAGAGAGTCAGAGAAACAGAATGAGAGAGAGTCAGAGAAACAGAAAGAGAGAGAGTCAGAGAGACAGAGAGAGAGAGAGTCAGAGAGACAGAGAGAGAGAGAGAGAGAGAAACAGAAAGAGAGAGAGTCAGAGAAACAGAAAGAGAGAGAGAGTCAGAGAAACAGAGAGAGAGAGAGTCAGAGAAACAGAAAGAGAGAGAGTCAGAGAAACAGAATGAGAGAGAGAGTCAGAGAAACAGAAAGAGAGAGAGTCAGAGAAACAGAAAGAGAGAGAGAGTCAGAGAAACAGAGAGAGAGAGAGTCAGAGAAACAGAATGAGAGAGAGTCAGAGAAACAGAAAGAGAGAGAGAGTCAGAGAAACAGAGAGAGAGAGAGAGAGAGAGAGAGAGAGAGAGAGAGAGAAACAGAAAGAGAGAGAGAGTCAGAAACAAAAAGAATTAGAGAGTGAGATAGAGAGAAAGATATATAGAGGTCAGAGCGTGAAATAGAGAGAAAGAGAGAGAGAAAGAGAGAGAGTCAGAAAAAGAGATAGAGATAGAAAGAAAGAGATAGCGTGAGATAGAGAGAACGCAAGCTGGAGGATCCCTGAAACCCTGGCCCTCTTCTCCTATAATGTTTGGAGAGTAATACAACATTTTCCGCAGCTGTTTATAGTGAAAGTGAGTGGTGGAATGGACTTATGTTGCCATGATGGATGTCAAGGGGTCTGAGTGGGACTATAGCTAATGCTAGATGGCTTACATGAAAGCTACGCTGGCTGCCTCTCAAGGCTGTAATAACTGAGTATCGCTGGTGCTATGTGCTTTTCACTAATACAACTTTATTGTTCCCCAGACCCAGTGTCAGGATAAAGTGACTGGGGTGCTATGTGCTTTTCACTAATAAAACTTTATTGTTCCCCAGACCCAGTGTCAGGATAAAGTGACTGGGGTGCTATGTGCTTTTCACTAATACAACTTTATTGTTCCCCAGACCCAGTGTCAGGATAAAGTGACTGGGGTGCTATGTGCTTTTCACTAATACAACTTTATTGTTCCCCAGACCCAGTGTCAGGATAAAGTGACTGGGGTGCTATGTGCTTTTCACTAATACAACTTTATTGTTCCCCAGACCCAGTGTCAGGATAAAGTGACTGGGGTGCTATGTGCTTTTCCCTAATACAACTTTATTGTTCCCCAGACCCAGTGTCAGGATAAAGTGACTGGGGTGCTATGTGCTTTTCACTAATACAACTTTATTGTTCCCCAGACCCAGTGTCAGGATAAAGTGACTGGGTGGCTATGTTCTTTTTGGGGATGGAAATTATATTGAATTCTGCTTTTATAAACGCAATACCACAAAAAACAACAACATCAAGTTAAAAATGATGAGACTTTGAGATCATGAAGTGATTTTGAAGTTAGAGGTTGGAGCCTGTATGAACGTAAAATATAATAATTTTATCCTTATCCTTTCGTAAGGACAAAGATTCAGCAGAAGGCATGTAGAGGTGCAAATGTGTTGGATAAATTGTTTCAATGATAACGGTGATATTTGCAAATATGAGTACAAGGTTCTGACTTCAAAATGTCTGCGTTCAAAAGAAAAAAAGTGTCTCATCAGGAGAAAACCTGTCTTTACAATTAAAGCACAAGTCTATCAGGCTCAGATACAGCCCCCCCCGAGCTACTCAACCTTGAACAAAATACAACATCTCCAAACAGACACTTAAATACATTTGGCTAAACCTATTCTTGGCGCGAAGGCCAAAGGCTTTCATATTGTAATTGTCTGCATCATTTCCAATCCTCCATATATATATTTTGGAAACATCTACTTTAGAGTAATTTTTTCCAACAATTGTTTACAGACATATTATTTCACTTATAATTCACTGTATCACAATTCAAGTGGGTCAGAAGTTTACATACACTAAGTTGACTGTGCCTTTAAACAGCTTGAAATAATTCCCAAAATGATGTCATGGCCTTTGTATTTCTTGATAGGCTAATTGACATCATTTGAGTCAATTAAATGTAAATGTAAATTGGAGGTGTACCTGTGGATGTATTTCAGGCCTACCTTCAAAACAAACTTCCTTGACATCATGAAAATCAAAAGAAATCAGCCAAGAATTTTGTTTTTTAAACCTCCACAAGTCTGGTTCATCCTTAGGAGCAATTTCTAAATGCCTGGGAAGGTACCACGTTCATCTGTAAAACAATAGTACGCAAGCAGAAACACCATAAAACCAATGTAGCCATCTATACTTCGTTTGTGAAGGAGGATGCTGTTCTGTATCCTACAGATGAACATACTTTGTGCTTAAAAGTGCAAATCAATCCCAGAACAACAGCAAAGGACTCAGCAAAGATGATGTTGATACAAAAGTATCTATATCCACAGTAAAACGAGTCCTATCTCGACATAACCTGAAAGGCCGCTCAGAAAGGAAGAAGCCACTGCTCCAACACCGCCATAAAAAAGCCAGACTACAGTTTGCAACTGCACATGGGGATGAAGATTGTACTTTTAGGAGAAATGTCCTCTGTCTGATGAAACAAAAATAGAACTGTGTGGCCATAATGACCATTGTTATGTTTGGGGGAAAAAAGGGGAGGCTTGCAAATAGGCTTGCAAATAGAAAAACACCATCCCAACCGTGAAGCACAGGGGTGGCAGCATCATGTTGTTGGGGTGCTTTGCTACAGGAGGGACCGATGTACTTCACAAAATAGATGGCATCATGACATGAGAGAAAATTATGTGGATATATTGAAGCAACATCTCAAGACATCAGTCAGGAAGTTAAAGCTTGGCCACAAATTGGTCTTGCAAATGGACAATGACCCCAAGCATACTTCCAAAGTTGTGGCAAAATGGCTTAAGGACAACAAAGTGGCCAACACAAAGCCATGACCTCAATCCTATAGAAATTGTGTGGGCAGAACTGAAAAAGCATATGCCAGCTCTGTCGGGGGAATGGGC
>NW_025760495.1:0-3568 GCF_021184085.1 Oncorhynchus gorbuscha
AGCTCTTCACTGTGACATACCTGCTCTCCAATATAGCTATTCACTGCTTGATGTACATACCTGCTCTCCAACTACCCAGTTATTCACTGTGACATACCTGCTCTCCAGCTACCAGCTCTTCTGTGACATACCTGCTCTCCCAACTTCAGCTATTCACTGTGACATACCTGCTCTCCAACTACCAGCTCTTCACTGTGACATACCTGCTCTCCAACTACCAGTTATTCACTAGGACATACCTGCTCTCAAGCACCAGTTCTTCACTGGGACATACCTGCTCTCCAACTACCAGCTCTTCACTCTCTCCAACTACCAGTTCTTCACTGGGACATACCTGCTCTCCAGCTACCAGCTCTTCACTGTGACATACCTGCTCTCCAACTACCAGTTATTCACTGTGACATACCTGCTCTCCAACTACCAGTTATTCAGCTCTTCACTGTGACATGCCTACCAGCTCTTCCAATACCTGCTCTTCAGCTCTTCAATGGGACATACCTGCTCTCAACTACCAGTTATTCACCGTGACATACCTGCTCTCCAACTACCAGCTCTTCACTGTGACATACCTGCTCTCCAACTACCAGTTCTTCACTGGGATATACCTGCTCCTCCAACTACCAGTTCTTCACTGTGACATACCTGCTCTCAACTACCAGTTATTCACTGACATACCTGCTCTCCAACTACAAGTTATTCCAACTACCAGTCTACTACCAGCTCTTCACTGGGACATACCTGCTCTCCAACTACCAGTCTTCACTGGGACATACCTGCTCTCCAACTACCAGCTCTTCACTGGGACATACCTGCTCTCCAACTACCAGCTCTTCACTGGGACATACCTGCTCTCCAACTACCAGTTCTTCATGGGACATACCTGCTCTCCAACTACCAGTTCTTCACTGTGACATACCTGCTCTCCAACTACCAGTTATTCACTGTGACATACCTGCTCTCCAACTACCAGCTCTTCACTGTGACATACCTGCTCTCCAACTACCAGCTCTTCACTGTGACATACCTGCTCTCCAACTACCAGCTCTTCACTGGGACATACCTGCTCTCCAACTGCCAGCTCTTCACTGGACATGCCTGCTCTCCAACTACCAGCTCTTCACTGTGACATACCCTGCTCTCCAACTACCAGTTATTCACTGTGACATACCTGCTCTCCAACTACCAGTTATTCACTGTGGACACTGTGACATACCTGCTCTCAACTACCAGTTCTTCACTGTGGCATACCTGCTCTCCAACTACCAGCTCTTCACTGTGACATACCTGCTCTCCAACTACCAGTTCTTCACTCGACATACCTGCTCGCCAACTGCAGTTATTCACTGTGACATGCCTGCTCTCAACTACCAGCTCTTACTGTGACATACCTGCTCTCCAACTACCAGCTCTTCACTGTGACATGCCTGCTCTCCACTTCCAGCTCTTCAATGGGACACCCTTCTCCAACACCAGTTATTCACTGTGACATACCTGCTCCAACTACCCGGTTATTCACTGTGACATACCTGCTCTCCAACTACCAGTTATTCACTGGGACATACCTGCTCTCCAACTACCAGTTCTTCACTGCGGCATACCTGCTCTCCAGCTACCAGTTCTTCACTGCGGCATACCTGCTCCAACTACCAGCTCTTCCTCACGACACCTGCTCTCCAACTGCCAGTTATTCTCCAGCTGACATACCTGCTCTCCAACTACCAGCTCTTCACTGTGACATACCTGCTCTCCAACTACCAGCTCTTCACTGTGACATGCCTGCTCTCCAACTACCAGCTCTTCAATGGGACATACCTGCTCTCAACTACCAGCTCTTCAATAGGACATACCTGCTCTCCAACTACCAGTTATTCACTGTGACATACCCCTTCTGCTCTCCAACTACCAGTTTTTCACTGTGACATGCCTGCTCTCCAACTACCAGTTATTCACCGTGACATACCTGCTCTCCAACTACCAGCTCTTCACTGCTTGACATACCTGCTCTCCAACTACCAGTTATTCACTGTGACATACCTGCTCTCCAACTACCAGTTATTCACTGTGACATACCTGCTCTCCAACTACCAGTTTTTCACTGTGACATACCTGCTCTCCCAACTACCAGCTCTTCACTGTGACATACTTCCAGCCTAACTACCAGTTATCTCACTGTGACATACCTGCTCTCCAACTACCAGCTCTTCACTGTGACATACCTGCTCTCCAACTACCAGCTCTTCACTGGGACATACCTGCTCTCCAACTACCAGCTCTTCACTGGGACATACCTGCTCTCCAACTACCAGTTCTTCACTGGGACATACCTGCTCTCCAACTACCAGCTCTTCACTGTGACATACCTGCTCTCCAACTACCAGTTATTCACTGTGACATACCTGCTCTCCAACTACCAGTTATTCACTGTGACATACCTGCTCTCCAACTACCAGTTTTTCACTGTGACATACCTGCTCTCCAACTACCAGTTATTCACCGTGACATACCTGCTCTCCAACTACCAGCTCTTCACTGTGACATACCTGCTCTCCAACTACCAGTTATTCACTGTGACATAGCTGCTCGCCAACTACCAGTTATTCACTGTGACATACCTGCTCTCCAACTACCAGCTCTTCACTGTGACATACCTGCTCTCCAACTACCAGCTCTTCACTGTGACATGCCTGCTCTCCAACTACCAGCTCTTCACTGTGACATACCTGCTCTCCAACTACCAGCTCTTCACTGTGACATACCTGCTCTCCAACTACCAGCTCTTCACTGTGACATACCTGCTCTCCAACTACCAGTTATTCACTGTGACATACCTGCTCTCCAACTACCAGTTATTCACTGGGACATACCTGCTCTCCAACTACCAGTTCTTCACTGCGGCATACCTGCTCTCCAACTACCAGTTCTTCACTGCGGCATACCTGCTCTCCAACTACCAGCTCTTCACTGCGACATACCTGCTCTCCAACTACCAGTTATTCACTGTGACATGCCTGCTCTCCAACTACCAGCTCTTCACTGTGACATACCTGCTCTCCAACTACCAGCTCTTCACTGTGACATGCCTGCTCTCCAACTACCAGCTCTTCAATGGGACATACCTGCTCTCCAACTACCAGTTATTCACTGTGACATACCTGCTCTCCAACTACCAGTTATTCACTGTGACATACCTGCTCTCCAACTACCAGTTATTCACTGGGACATACCTGCTCTCCAACTACCAGTTCTTCACTGCGGCATACCTGCTCTCCAACTACCAGTTCTTCACTGCGGCATACCTGCTCTCCAACTACCAGCTCTTCACTGCGACATACCTGCTCTCCAACTACCAGTTATTCACTGTGACATACCTGCTCTCCAACTACCAGCTCTTCACTGTGACATACCTGCTCTCCAACTACCAGCTCTTCACTGTGACATGCCTGCTCTCCAACTACCAGCTCTTCAATGGGACATACCTGCTCTCCAACTACCAGCTCTTCAATGGGACATACCTGCTCTCCAACTACCAGTTATTCACTGTGACATACCTGCTCTCCAACTACCAGTT
>NW_025760496.1:0-3567 GCF_021184085.1 Oncorhynchus gorbuscha
TGATGTTCAGTCTAAATGACTTGGGCCATTCTCCAAGTCTCGGTATCATGATGTTATGTCTAAATGACTTGGGCCATTCTCCAAGTCTCCAGTATCATGATGTTATGTCTAAATGACTTGGGCCATTCTCCAAGTCTCCAGTATCATGATGTTCAGTCTAAATGACTTGGGCCATTCTCCAAGTCTCCGGTATCATGATGTTCAGTCTAAATGACTTGGCCATTCTCCAAGTCTCCAGTATCATGCTGTTATGTCACATGACTTGGGCCATTCTCCAAGTCTCCAGTATCATGATGTTATGTCTAAAAATGACTTGGGCCATTCTCCAAGTCTCCAGTATCATGATGTTCAGTCTAAATGACTTGGGCCATTCTCCAAGTCTCCAGTATCATGATGTTCAGTCTAAAATGACTTGGGCCATTCTCCAAGTCTCCCAGTATCATGCTGTTATGTCTACATGACTTGGGCCATTCTCCAAGTCTCCAGTATCATGATGTTCAGTCTAAATGACTTGGGCCATTCTCCAAGTCTCCAGTATCATGATGTTATGTCTAAATGACTTGGGCCATTCTCCAAGTCTCCAGTATCATGTTGTTATGTCTAAATGACTTGGGCCATTCTCCAAGTCTCCAGTATCATGATGTTCAGTCTAAATGACTTGGGCCATTCTCCAAGTCTCCAGTATCATGATGTTATGTCTAAATGACTTGGGCCATTCTCCAAGTCTCCAGTATCATGATGTTATGTCTAAATGACTTGGGCCATTCTCCAAGTCTCCAGTATCATGATGTTCAGTCTAAATGACTTGGGCCATTCTCCAAGTCTCCGGTATCATGATGTTATGTACATTTACATTACATTTACATTTAAGTCATTTAGCAGACGCTCTTATCCAGAGCGACTTACAAATTGGTGCATTCACCTTATGACATCCAGTGGGACAGTCACTTAACAATAGTGCATCTAAAACTTAGGGGGGGTCGGGTGAGAGGGATTACTTAACCTATCCTAGGTATTCCTTAAAGAGGTGGGGTTTCAGGTGTCTCCGGAAGGTGGTGATTGACTCCGCTGTCCGGGCGTCGTGAGGGAGTTTGTTCCACCATTGGGGGCCAGGGCAGCGAACAGTTTTGACTGGGCTGAGCGGGAGCTGTACTCAGTGGTAGGGAGGCGAGCAGGCCAGGAGGTGGATGAACGCAGTGCCCTTGTTTGGGTGTAGGGCCTGATCAGAGCCTGGAGGTACTGAGGTGCCGTTCCCTCACAGCTCCGCAGGCAAGCACCATGGTCTTGTAGCGGATGCGAGCTTCAACTGGAAGCCAGTGGAGAGAACGGAGGAGCGGGGTGACGTGAGAGAACTTGGGAAGGTTGAACACCAGACGGGCTGCGGCGTTCTGGATGAGTTGAAGGGGTTTAATGGCACAGGCAGGGAGCCCAGCCAACAGCGAGTTGCAGTAATCCAGACGGGAGATGACAAGTGCCTGGATTAGGACCTGCGCCCGCTTCCTGTGTGAGGCAGGGTCGTACTTGCGGATGTTGTAGAGCATGAACCTACAGGAACGGGCCACCGCCTTGATGTTAGTAGAGAACGACAGGGTGTTGTCCAGGATCACGCCAAGGTTCTTGGCGCTCTGGGAGGAGGACACAATGGAGTTGTCGACCGTGATGGCGAGATCATGGAACGGGCAGTCCTTCCCCGGGAGGAAGAGCAGCTCCGTCTTGCCGAGGTTCAGCTTGAGGTGGTGATCCGTCATCCACACTGATATGTCTGCCAGACATGCAGAGATGCGGTCGCCACCTGGTCATCAGAAGGGGGAAAGGAGAAGATTAATTGTGTGTCGTCTGCATAGCAATGATAAGAGAGACCATGTGAGGTTATGACAGAGCCAAGTGACTTGGTGTATAGCGAGAATAGGAGAGGGCCAAGAACAGAGCCCTGGGGGACACCAGTGGTGAGAGCGCGTGGTGAGGAGACAGATTCTCGCCACGCCACCTGGTAGGAGCGACCTGACAGGTAGGACGCAATCCAAGCGTACGCGCCGGAGATGCCCAACTCGGAGAGGGTGGAGAGGAGGATCTGATGGTTCACAGTATCGAAGGCAGCTGATAGATCTAGAAGGATGAGAGCAGAGGAGAGAGAGTTAGCTTTAGCAGTGCGGAGCGCCTCCGTGATACAGAGGAGAGCAGTCTCAGTTGAATGACTAGTCTTGAAACCTGACTGATTTGGATCAAGAAGGTCATTCAGAGAGAGATAGCGGGAGAGCTGGCCAAGGACGGCACGTTCAAGAGTTTTGGAGAGAAAAGAAAGAAGGGATACTGGTCTGTAATTGTTGACATCGGAGGGATCGAGTGTAGGTTTTTTCAGAAGGGGTGCAACTCTCGCTCTCTTGAAGACGGAAGGGACGTAGCCAACGGTCAGGGATGAGTTGATGAGCGAGGTGAGGTAAGGGAGAAGGTCTCCGGAAATGGTCTGGAGAAGAGAGGAGGGGATAGGGTCAAGCGGGCAGGTTGTTGGGCGGCCGGCCGTCACTAGACGCGAGATTTCATCTGGAGAGAGAGGGGAGAAAGAGGTCAGAGCACAGGGTAGGGCAGTGTGAGCAGAACCAGCGGTGTCGTTTGACTTAGCAAACGAGGATCGGATGTCGTCGACCTTCTTTTCAAAATGGTTGACGAAGTCATCTGCAGAGAGGGAGGAGGGGGGGGGAGGGGGCAGAGGATTCAGGAGGGAGGAGAAGGTGGCAAAGAGCTTCCTAGGGTTAGAGGCAGAATGTCTAAATGACTTGGGCCATTCTCCAAGTCTCCAGTATCATGATGTTCAGTCTAAATGACTTGGGCCATTCTCCAAGTCTCCAGTATCATGATGTTCAGTCTAAATGACTTGGGCCATTCTCCAAGTCTCCAGTATCATGCTGTTATGTCTACATGACTTGGGCCATTCTCCAAGTCTCCAGTATCATGATGTTCAGTCTAAATGACGTGGGCCATTCTCCAAGTCTCCGGTATCATGATGTTCAGTCTAAATGACTTGGGCCATTCTCCAAGTCTCCAGTATCATGATGTTATGTCTAAATGACTTGGGCCATTCTCCAAGTCTCCAGTATCATGATGTTCAGTCTAAATGACTTGGGCCATTCTCCAAGTCTCCGGTATCATGATGTTATGTCTAAATGACTTGGGCCATTCTCCAAGTCTCCAGTATCATGATGTTCAGTCTAAATGACTTGGGCCATTCTCCAAGTCTCCAGTATCATGATGTTCAGTCTAAATGACTTGGGCCATTCTCCAAGTCTCCAGTATCATGCTGTTATGTCTACATGACTTGGGCCATTCTCCAAGTCTCCAGTATCATGATGTTATGTCTAAATGACTTGGGCCATTCTCCAAGTCTCCAGTATCATGATGTTATGTCTAAATGACTTGGGCCATTCTCCAAGTCTCCAGTATCATGATGTTATGTCTAAATGACTTGGGCCATTCTCCAAGTCTCCAGTATCATGATGTTATGTCTACATGACTTGGGCCATTCTCCAAGTCTCCAGTATCATGATGTTCAGTCTAAATGACTTGGGCCAT
>NW_025760497.1:0-3567 GCF_021184085.1 Oncorhynchus gorbuscha
ACGGGTACAGGAGTAGAGCACAGGTACAGGAGTAGAACACGAGTACAGGGGTAGAGCACGGATACAGTATTAGAGACACAGTGTACAGGGAGTAGAGCACGGGTACAGGAGTAGAGCACGAGGACAGGAGTAGAGCACGGCTACAGGAGTAGAGCATGGCTACAGGAGTAGAAGCACAGGTACAGGAGTAGAGCACGGGTACAGGAGAAGAGCACGGGTACAGGAGTAGAGACACTGGGTACAGGAGTAGACCACAGGTACAGGAGTAGAGCACGAGGTACAGGAGTAGAGCACAGGTACAGGAGTAGAGCACGGGAACAGGAGTAGAGCACAGGTACAGGAGCAGAGCACGAGGACAGGAGTAGAGCACGGGTACAGGAGTAGAGCACAGGTACAGGAGTAGAGCACGAGGACAGGAGTAGAGCACAGGGTACAGGAGTAGAAACACGGGAACAGGAGTAGAAGCACAGGTACAGGGGCAGAGCACGAGGACAGGAGTAGAGCACGAGGTACAGGAGTAGAGCACAGGTACAGAGTAGAGCACGAGGACAGGAGTAGAGCACGGGTACAGGAGTAGAGCACAGGTACAGGAGTAGAGCACGGGAACAGGAGTAGAGCACAGGTACAGGGGCAGAGCACGGGGACAGGAGTAGAGCATGGGTACAGGAGTAAAGCACAGGTACAGGAGTAGAGCACGGGAACAGGAGTAGAAGCACAGGTACAGGAGTAGAGCACGAGGTACAGGAGTAGAGCACAAGTACAGGAGTAAAGCACGGGCACAGGAGTAGAGCACGAGGTACAGGAGTAGAGCATGGGTACAGGAGTAGAGCACAGGTACAGGAGTAAAGCACAGGTACAGGAGTAGAGCACAGGACAGGAGTAGAGCACGGAGTACAGGAGTAGAGCACGAGTACAGGGGTAGAGCACGGATACAGGAGTAGGAGCACGGGGACAGGAGTAGAGCACGAGTACAGGAGAAGAGCACGGGTACAGGAGTAGAGCACGGGTACAGGAGTAGAGACACGAGTGACAGGAAGTAGAAGCACGGCTACAGGGGTAGAGCACGAGGACAGGAGTAGAGTACGGGTAAAGGAGTAGAGCACAGGTACAGGAGTAGAGCACGAGGACAGGAGTAGAGCACGGCTACAGGAGTAGAAGCACGAGGACAGGAGTAGAGCACGGCTACAGGAGTAGAGCACGAGGACAGGAGTAGAGCACGAGTACAGGAGACAAGCAAGGGTACAGAAGTAGAGCACGACTACAGAGGTAGAGCACGATTACAGGAGTAGAGCACGAGTACAGGGTAGAGACATGGGTACAGGAGTAGAGCACGGGTACAGGAGTAGAGCACAGGATACAGGAGAAGAGCACAGGTACAGGGAGTAGAGCACGGGTACAGGAGTAGAGCACGGGTACAGGAGTAGAACACGGGAACAGGAGTAGAGCACAGGTACAGGGGTAGAGCACGGGTACAGGAGACAAGCAATAGTAAAGAAATAGAGCACGGGTACAGAAGTAGAACACGGGAACAGGAGTAGAGCACGGGTACAGGAGTAGAGCTCGAGGACAGGAGTAGAGTACGGGTACAGGAGTACAGCACAGGTACAGTAGAAAAGCACAGGTACAGGAATAGAGCACAAGGACAGGAGTAGAGCACAGGGACAGGAGTAGAGCAGGAGTACAGGAGAAGAGCACGGGTACAGGAGTAGCGCACGGGTACAGGAGTAGAGCACGCGTACAGTGGTAGAGCACGAGTACAGGAGTAGAGCACGAGCGACAGGAGTAGAGCACGGCTACAGGGTGAGAGCACGAGGACAGGAGTAGAGTACGGGTAAGGGAGTAGAGCACAGGTACAGGAGTAGAGCACGAGGACAGGAGTAGAGCACGGGTACAGGAGTAGAGCACGAGGACAGGAGTAGAGCATGAGGACAGGAGATAAGCAATGGTACAGAAGTAGAGCACGAGGTCACGAGACAACCAATGGTACAGAAGTAGAGCACGGCTACAGGGTAGAGCACGAGGACAGGAGACAAGCAAGGGTACAGAAGTAGAGCACGACTACAGAGGTAGAGAACGGTTACAGGAGTAGAGCACGAGTACAGGGGTAGAGCACGGGTACAGGAGTAGAGCACGGGTAGAGGAGTAGAGACACGGGTACAGGAGAAGAGCACGAGAACAGGAGTAGAGCATGGGTACAGGAGTAGAGCACGGGTACAGGAGTAGAGCACAGGTACAGGAGTAAAGCACGGGAACAGGAGTAGAGCACAGGTACAGGAGTAGAGCACGAGGACAGGAGTAGAGCACGAGGACAGGGAGACGCTACAGTAGCACAGAAGTACAGGAATGACACATGTACAAGTGAGACACAGGCACAGGATGTAGAGCACAGATACAGGAGTAGAGCACAGGGTACAGGGGTAGAGCACGGGTACAGGAGTAGAGCACGGGTACAGGAGTAGAGCACAGGTACAGGAGTAGAGCACGGGTACAGGAGTAGAGCAATAGTACAGGAGTAGAGTCAACAGGGTACAGGAGTAGAGCACGAGCACAGGAGTAGACACGAGCACAGGAGTAGAGCACGACTGGTACATAGGGAGAGAGCACGGGTACAGGAGTAGAGCACGAGGTACAGGGGTAGAGCACGGTTACAGGAGTAGAGCACGAGTACAGGGGTAAGAGCACGGGTACAGGAGTAGAGCACGGGTACAGGAGTAGAAGCACTGAGTACAGGAGAAGAGCACGAGAACAGGAGTAGAGCATAGGTACAGAAGTAGAGCACGGGTACAGGAGTAGAGCACAGGTACAGGAGTAGAGCACGGGTACAGGAGTAGACACAGGTACAGGAGTAGAGCACAGGTACAGGAGTAGAGCACGAGGTACAGGAGTAGAGCATGGGTACAGGAGTAGAGCATGGGTACAGGAGTAGAGCACAGGTACAGGAGTAGAGCACGGGAACAGGAGATAGAGCATAGGTACAGGAGTAAAGCACAGGTACAGTCAGTAGAGCACGAGGACAGGAGTAGAGCACGGGTACAGGAGTAAGAGCACGGGTACAGGAGTAGAGCACGGTACAGGAGTAGAGCACAGGTACAGGAGTAGAGCACGAGGTACAGGAGTAGAGCACGGGTACAGGAGTAGAGCACGAGGACAGGAGTAGAGCACAGGTACAGGAGTAGAGCACGGGTACAGGAGTAGAGCACGAGGCACAGGAGTAGAGCACGGGTACAGGAGTAGAGCACGAGTACAGGAGTAGAGCACGATGACAGGAGTAGAGCACGAGTACAGGAGTAGAGCACGGGTACAGGAGTAGAGCACGAGTACAGGAGTAGAGCACGAGGTACAGGAGTAGAGCACCGAGTACAGGAGTAGAGCACGGGTACAGGAGTAGAGCACGAGTACAGGAGTAGAGCACGGGTACAGGAGTAGAAACACGGGTACAGGAGTAGAGCACGGGAACAGGAGTAGAGCACGGGTACAGGAGATAGAGCACGGGTACAGGAGTAGAGCACGAGTACAGGAGTAGAGCACGGGTACAGGAGTAGAGCACGGGTACAGGAGTAGAGCACG
>NW_025760498.1:0-3566 GCF_021184085.1 Oncorhynchus gorbuscha
CACGTTGTTGCATGTGCCTCCCGTCATGTCTGTCTCGTTGTTTAGTGGGGAGTAGGCCTCCGCTGTGGATTTATTGTCCTTGGTCGCTTATTACCGGCATTTCATATAAAAGTTACTAATCTTGCATTAGAAAGAAACGCTTGTTGTAAAAAGTGCATGAAGTAGGTTAAATTAGATTATTTTGCAAAAAAGCTGCAGGAGCCTCCTCACTACGCCGGCTCACTCCAACATGCTAGCTCCGCCTCCTTACCGTGTGTTTTCTAATAAACCATGTGTTTGATGGTAATTTAGTTGTCTGGTTATTTCGTTCTCACTTACTTTGTCACTATTATAAATTGCATGAGTTATGTTACGGGTCCAAGTACCATCCCCCCACTAGACTGCCGGGCCAAAGGGGACTAACAGTGTTCAGTTTGTCTTAAAATTAATCATGAACACTACCACGCCGCATCTTGGTCCGATCCATACTACACCTCTTCAGACTAAGAGGAGGAAAACCTTACACACCATGCATTTTTATTCACTATGCAATTTGATTTACTCTGCATTTTGATTTACTCTGCATTTTGATTCATTATGCACTTTCAAGAAAATTAGTTATTTGGTATTGAATTAAATTATGGTTGAATTGGAATTTGAATAAATGCTGGATCAAACCACTGACACAACCATTAAATGTCCTGTTCCCTCCATTAATATTTTACATCTGGTAATTTTGGCAGCTATAATTAGCAATGGTGGATTTACCTGTCTGTCCCTCCCCTTTATCTCTCTCTCTCCTTGGTAGATGGCAGATGTTGCGTGCATTAGGCTCCTCTCTATATGAGCAAAGAGAGAAATTACATTTGCAAAAGGCAAGTGGATAAAGCCCATTGAGACTGAAGTGAATAGCCATCATGCTGAATGTAGTTCTGAAAATACCCTTTGTTTAAAGGATATAATAATTATATACAGCCAACATGGCGGGCATGAAATTGTCAGCGGTGATTGTCATAACTGCCGGTTTTTCACGGTAATTTACACTTAATTAACATAAACACATTTAGCATCTCG
Organism: Oncorhynchus gorbuscha; assembly: GCF_021184085.1. Lineage (NCBI taxonomy): Eukaryota > Metazoa > Chordata > Actinopteri > Salmoniformes > Salmonidae > Oncorhynchus > Oncorhynchus gorbuscha. The sequence goes on from NW_025760498.1 coordinate 1,054, forward strand.
GCTTCCATGCATCATAGCCTACAAGCCACTGATGCTGAACATCTTTGAACATTTACATTTAAAAAAGTCTAATAAATCCATTTAATATAGCCTACACCATCCCAATGAATCCATGATATATTTTAGGCAGCTCTAAAGAAACATTATAAGAAGAAAATGTAGCCTATTTCAGAAGAACAGAATAGCATATCCTGAGTCATCCTTCTATTAAGCCCTGATTTGGCTATGCCATATGGCTGTTGGCTACACTAGTTCATTTAGTTGGAAGGATTTTCCTTGAAACAGGTCCAATACTTTAGCTGGCCTTGCTCAAGCTTGCCAGGTGCGATGGAGCCAATTGAAAGTCACAATATTACAAACCCCACCCACCTGAGACTCCAAGCAGGCTAAAGAAAATAGTATTTAAACCCAGGTCTAGTGTAGATTATCTATACTGAGAATGTATTGATTCCCATTACTAATTAGATTTCTCTAATGAGTTTACCAGTAATAGAACTAAACATAATCCAACAGAAATGGTAACTGGATTATAAAGAGTGGTTACTAACTAAACTAAATGAGGTTTAAGGGAGAGATATAGTGCCATTAACCTGCCGTGCTGTGACCTGACTAACAGGAGCCATTTGTAGACCTGGTGGCTTACAGTGCTGTCACAGGGAAGAAGGCAGTTGGTTAAAACTTTTGGATAGGGGATGCCTCTGATCAGGCTCTATCTTTAGTGTGTGTTATAGGCTTTGGGGTTTTGCTAAAAAAATATTCAATTACAAGGTTGTGTGTGGTTTGCCCTGATTGGAATCAACCTCGTTGGTCAGGATGTGTTGCACCTGTGCTGGCATTGTTATGCAGGTGAATGAGGAACCAAAAGCGACTTAACGGAAACAGTCTTTATTCCAGTCTTAAACAAAAGCGATAATCCTGGATATTATCTAGGTAAATGCAAAAACAGGAAAACTGAAATCCACTCGTCAGTAGAGAGGAACGACTGGAGACGCGACCACAGACTGCAGGTCGCTTCGGGAAGGCACCGGCCGTAGCTGACATTGACACCTGCTCACACGCAGCATCTGAAGAAGGTAAAAACACGACAGGGCGGAACAAGGACACAGAACAGCGAACATCAAACAAGGATCCGACAAGGACAGAAGCGGAAAACAGAGGGAGAAATAGGGACTCTAATCAGAGGGTAAATGAGGTAGTTAGGAGAATGAGGAACAGCTGGGAGCAGGAACGGAACGATAGAGAGAGAGAGCGAGAGAGGGAGAGAGGGAGGGGGAGAGAGAGGATAGAAAGAGGAAAGAACCTAATAAGACCAGCAGAGGGAAAGCGAATAGAAGGGAAGCACAGAGACAAGACATGATAATCAATGACAAACATGACAGTGTACCCCCCACTCACCAGCGCCTCCTGGCGCACTCGAGGAGGAACCCTGGCGGCAACGGAGGAAATCATCAATCAACGAACGGTCCAGCACGTCCCGAGATGGAACCCAACTCCTCTCCTCAGGACCGTAACCCTCCCAATCCACTAAGTACTGGTGACCACGTCCCCGAGAACGCATGTCCATGATCTTCCGTACCTTGTAAATAGGTGCGCCTCGACAAGGACGGGGGGAGGGAAGACGAACGGGGGCGCGAAGAAAAGGCTTGACACAGGAGACATGGAAGACAGGGTGGACGCGACGAAGATGTCGCGGAAGAAGCAGTCGCACAGCGACAGGATTGACGACCTGAGAGACACGGAACGGACCAATGAACCGCGGAGTCAACTTGCGAGAAGCTGTCGTAAGGGGAAGGTTACGAGTGGAAAGCCACACTCTCTGACCGCGACAATACCTAGGACTCTTAATCCTACGTTTATTGGCGGCTCTCACAGTCTGCGCCCTGTAACGGCAAAGTGCAGACCTGACCCTCCTCCAGGTGCGCTCACAACGTTGGACAAAAGCCTGAGCGGAGGGAACGCTGGACTCGGCGAGCTGGGACGAGAACAGAGGAGGCTGGTACCCAAGACTACTCTGAAACGGAGATAGCCCGGTAGCAGACGAAGGAAGCGAGTTGTGAGCGTATTCTGCCCAGGGGAGCTGTTCTGCCCAAGATGCAGGGTTTCGAAAAGAAAGGCTGCGTAATATGCGACCAATCGTCTGATTGGCCCTTTCTGCTTGACCGTTAGACTGGGGATGAAAACCGGAAGAGAGACTGACGGAAGCACCAATCAAACGACAGAACTCCCTCCAAAACTGTGACGTGAATTGCGGGCCTCTGTCTGAAACGGCGTCTAACGGGAGGCCATGAATTCTGAACACATTCTCAATGATGATTTCCTCCGTTGCGGCCAGGGTCTCAACGGCATGACGAGCAGCAGACAATTCCTGCTCGTGTCTGCCGAGCATTGCTCCCTGGATCTCGACGGCAGTGTTGCGAGAATCCGTAGTCGCTGGGTCCATTCTTTGTCGGATCCTTCTGTTATGCAGGTGAATGAGGACCCAAAAGCGACTTAACGGAAACAGAGTCTTTATT
>NW_025760499.1:0-3566 GCF_021184085.1 Oncorhynchus gorbuscha
GATATATACAGGAAGTACCAGTACCAGATCAACGTGGAGATATATACAGAGGGAAGTACCATAGTACCAGATCAATGTGGAGAGATACAGGAAGTACCAGTACCAGATCAATGTGGAGATATATACAGGAAATACCTGTACCAGATCAAAGTGAGGCTATATACAGGGGAGTACCAGTACCAGATCAACGTGGAGCTATATACAGGGAGTACCAGTACCAGATCAATGTGGATATATATACAGGGAGTACCAGATCAATGTGGAGATATATACAGGGAGTACCAGTACCAGATCAATGTGGAGCTATATGCAGGGAGTACCAGTACCAGATCAATGTGGAGCTATATACAGGAGTACCAGTACCAGATCAACAACCTCTACTATATCCCTGTCAATGTGGATGGGGCGCTCCTCTTCTCTTGTAGCCCACCATCAGCTCCTTGGTCTTTACTGACGTTGAGGGAGAGGCTGTTGTCATGGCATCACATTGCCCAGTCTCTGACCTCCTCCTTGTAGGCTGTCCCATCGCCATCGGTGATCAGGCCTAGCATCGCCGTGTTGTCAGCGAACTTGATAAGGATGTTGGAATCATGCGTGGCCACACAGTTGTGGGTGAACAGGGAGTACAGGAGGGGACTAAGCACACACCCTTGAGGGGCCCCCGTGTTGAGGGTCAGCGTGGTGGAGGTGTCATTGCCTACCCTCACCACTTGGGGCCGTCCAATCAGGAAGCCCAGGATCCAGCTACAAAGGAAGGTGTTCAGTCCCAGGGTCCCCAGCTTGGTGATGAGCTTGGAGGGGAATATGGTGTTCAATGCTGAGTTGTAGTCTGTGAACAGCATTCTCACATAGTTATTTCCCTCTTGTCCAAGTGGGAGAGAGCAGTGTGAAGTGAGTGAACTAGGACCTCGCACCCCCAATTACCCCAATTACTTTGATTATTTTACAACATTCCGATCCTTAAGACCTTTTTATTGAAATTGGAATTGAAATATGGTACCAATAAAGGTTTGGTGTTGAAGCAATTGAGCAGTGAGGGTCTTACCATCAGCAATTACAGAACAGAAGGGCCACAACAAGCAGTAGCACATGAGTGTGTGGGTCTTACTATCAGTACTACAGAACAGAAGGGCCACAATCAAGCAGTAGCACATGAGTGTGAGGGTCTTACTCATCAGCACTACAGAACAGAAGGGCCACACCCAAGCAGTAGCACATGAGTGTGAGGGTCTTACTATCAGTACTACAGAACAGAAGGGCCACACAAAGCAGTAGCACATGAGTGTGAGGGTCTTACTATCAGTACTACAGAACAGAAGGGCCACACAAAGCAGTAGCACATGAGTGTGAGGGTCTTACTATCAGTACTACAGAACAGAAGGGCCACACAAAGCAGTAGCACATGAGTGTGAGGGTCTTACTATCAGTACTACAGAACAGAAGGGCCACACAAAGCGGTAGCACATGAGTGTGAGGGTTATGTCGTTTATTGGCAGAGCTGTGATGCGATCAAAGATAGCAGGTGTAGCCAAATGTACTGATGAGGGGAAATCTCAAACAGATCTCAAACAGATGCAAATAATTGTATATAAGCCAGGTGTGTGTGTTAGCCTTTGAGACACTGATGCTGACTTACAAAACATTAGTTTTTACTTAAAAATTGCACTGCAAAGCAGGGTTGGGCTCAATAAACCAGGGTTGGGCTCAATAAACCAGGGTTGGGCTCAATAAACCAGGGATGGCCTCAATAAACCAGGGTTGGGCTCAATAAACCAGGGATGGGCTCAATAAACCAGGGTTGGGCTCAATAAACCAGGGTTGGGCTCAATAAACCAGGGATGGGCTCAATAAACCAGGGTTGGGGCTCAACAAACCAGGGTTGGGCTCAAAAACCAGGGTTGGGCTCAGTAAACTGACATTCCAATTCAATAATTGGAAAAAGGGTATCTATTTCAATGAACTGAAAAGGAGAAGGTATTTATTTCAAATATCTTTTTAATACAAATCACTTCCTGAATCGACTGACTTCAGTTCAAACTGACCCCAACCCAGCTGTGCAAGCATCATGTCCAAATAAATATGCAATATTTTTGCATCTCCTAATAAATTATTTATTTTATTCAATTGTTTTGTATATAATTTCATTCCTGTGTTATATTCTGAAGTGTTTCATTTTTCTTATTTAACTCTGCATCTTTGGAAAAGCTGATCAAGTTTGACGTTTATTGTCACGCAATAAGTACAGTGAAATGCATTTCTTGTGAGCTCTTTCCCAACAATGCAGTAATCAATATCAGTAGTAAAAAGAGTATAACTATAAAATAAAGTAAAGTAGAATAAAAACACATAAGAAGAACACAAGAAAGTAAGTATACAGGGTCAGTGCCAGGTTCAGCAGCTATATACAATGTCAGTTCCAGGGTCAGTGCCAGGATCAGCAGCCATATACAATGTCAGTTCCAGCTATATACAATGTCAGTCCCAGTGGTCAGTGCCAGGATCAGCAGCTATATACAATGTCAGTTCCAGGATCAGCTATATACAAGCTAGGGTCAGTGCCAATGTCATGTCCCAGGGTCAGTTGCAATGTCAGTTCCAGGTCAGTGCCAGGATCAGCAGCTATATACAATGTCAGTTCCAGGATCAGCAGCTATATACAATGTCAGTGCCAGGGTCCCAGGCAGCTATATCAATGTGTTCCAGGATCAGCAGCTATATACAATCAGTCCCAGGGTCAGTGCCAGGATCAGCAGCTATATACAATGTCAGTTCCAGGATCAGCAGCTATATACAATGTCAGTTCCAGGATCAGCAGCTATATACAATGTCAGTTCCAGGGTCAGTGCCAGAATCAGCAGCTAAATACAATGTCAGTTCCAGGGTCAGTGCCAGGATCAGCAGCTATATACAATGTCAGTTCCAGGGTCAGTGCCAGGATCAGCAGCTATATACAATGTCAGTTCCAGGATCAGCAGCTATATACAATGTCAGTCCCAGGGTCAGTGCCAGGATCAGCAGCTATATACAATGTCAGTTCCAGGATCAGCAGCTATATACAATGTCAGTCCCAGGGTCAGTGCCAGGATCAGCAGCTATATACAATGTCAGTGCCAGGATCAGCAGCTATATACAATGTCAGTTCCAGGATCAACAGCTATATACAATGTCAGTTCCAGGATCAGTAGCTATATACAATGTCAGTCCCAGGGTCAGTGCCAGGATCAGCAGCTATATACAATGTCAGTTCCAGGATCAGCAGCTATATACAATGTCAGTTCCAGGATCAGCAGCTATATACAATGTCAGTTCCAGGGTCAGTGCCAGGATCAGCAGCTAAATACAATGTCAGTTCCAGGGTCAGTGCCAGGATCAGCAGCTATATACAATGTCAGTCCCAGGGTCAGTGCCAGGATCAGCAGCTATATACAATGTCAGTTCCAGGATCAGCAGCTATATACAATGTCAGTCCCAGGGTCAGTGCCAGGATCAGCAGCTATATACAATGTCAGTTCCAGGATCAGCAGCTATATACAATGTCAGTCCCATGGTCAGTGCCAGGATCAACA
>NW_025760500.1:0-3565 GCF_021184085.1 Oncorhynchus gorbuscha
TACCTGTCTGCTGTTAAGTGTTTCCTATTGGTTACCTGTCTGCTGTTAAGTGTTTCCTAATGGTTACCTGTCTGCTGTTAAGTGTTTCATGGTTACCTGTCTGCTGTTAAGTGTTTCCTAATGGTTACCTGTCTGCTGTTAAGTGTTTCCCTGGTTACCTGTCTGCTGTTAAGTGTGGTTACCTGTCTGCTGTTAAGTGTTTCCCTATTATTAAGTTTACCTGTCTGCTGTTAAGTGTTTCCTATTAGTTTACCTGTCTGCTGTTAAGTGTTTCCTATTGGTTACCTGTCTGCTGTTAAGTGTTTCCTATTGGTTACCTGTCTGCTGTTAAGTGTTTCCTATTGGTTACCTGTCTGCTGGTAAGTGTTTCCTATTGGTTACCTGTCTGCTGTTAAGTGTTTCCTATTGGTTACCTGTCTGCTGTTAAGTGTTTCCTATTGGTTACCTGTCTGCTGTTAAGTGTTTCCCATGTGGTTACCTGTGTATCTGCTGTTAAGTGTTTCCTATTGGTTACCTGTCTGCTGGTAAGTGTTTCCTATTGGTTACCTGTCTGCTGTTAAGTGTTTCCTATTGGTTACCTGTCTGCTGTTAAGTGGTTACTTGTCTACTGTTAAGTGTTTCCTATTGGTTACATGTCTTCAGTTAAGTGTTTCCTGTTGGTTACCTGTCTGCTGTTAAGTGTTTCCTATTGGTTACCTGTCTGCTGTTAAGTGTTTCCTAATGGTTACCTGTCTGCTGTTAAGTGTTTCCTATTGGTTACCTGTCTGCTGTTAAGTGTTTCCTATTGGTTACCTGTCTGCTGTTAAGTGTTTCCTAATGGTTACCTGTCTGCTGTTAAGTGTTTCCTATTGGTTACCTGTCTGCTGTTAAGTGTTTCCTATTGGTTACCTGTCTGCTGTTAAGTGTTTCCTAATGGTTACCTGTCTGCTGTTAAGTGTTTCCTATTGGTTACCTGTCTGCTGTTAAGTGTTTCCTATTGGTTACCTGTCTGCTGTTAAGTGTTTCCTATTGGTTACCTGTCTGCTGTTAAGTGTTTCCTATTGGTTACCTGTCTGCTGTTAAGTGTTTCCTATTGGTTACCTGTCTGCTGTTAAGTGTTTCCTAATGGTTACCTGTCTGCTGTTAAGTGTTTCCTATTGGTTACCTGTCTGCTGTTAAGTGTTTCCTATTGGTTACCTGTCTGCTGTTAAGTGTTTCCTATTGGTTACCTGTCTGCTGTTAAGTGTTTCCTATTGGTTACCTGTCTGCTGTTAAGTGTTTCCTATTGGTTACCTGTCTGCTGTTAAGTGTTTCCTATTGGTTACCTGTCTGCTGTTAAGTGTTTCCTATTGGTTACCTGTCTGCTGTTAAGTGTTTCCTAATGGTTACCTGTCTGCTGTTAAGTGTTTCCTATTGGTTACCTGTCTGCTGTTAAGTGTTTCCTAATGGTTACCTGTCTGCTGTTAAGTGTTTCCTATTGGTTACCTGTCTGCTGTTAAGTGTTTCCTATTGGTTACCTGTCTGCTGTTAAGTGTTTCCTATTGGTTACCTGTCTGCTGTTAAGTGTTTCCTATTGGTTACCTGTCTGCTGTTAAGTGTTTCCTATTGGTTACCTGTCTGCTGTTAAGTGTTTCCTATTGGTTACCTGTCTGCTGTTAAGTGTTTCCTATTGGTTACCTGTCTGCTGTTAAGTGTTTCCTAATGGTTACCTGTCTGCTGTTAAGTGTTTCCTATTGGTTACCTGTCTGCTGTTAAGTGTTTCCTATTGGTTACCTGTCTGCTGTTAAGTGTTTCCTATTGGTTACCTGTCTGCTGTTAAGTGTTTCCTATTGGTTACCTGTCTGCTGTTAAGTGTTTCCTATTGGTTACCTGTCTGCTGTTAAGTGTTTCCTAATGGTTACCTGTCTGCTGTTAAGTGTTTCCTATTGGTTACCTGTCTGCTGTTAAGTGTTTCCTATTGGTTACCTGTCTGCTGTTAAGTGTTTCCTATTGGTTACCTGTCTGCTGTTAAGTGTTTCCTATTGGTTACCTGTCTGCTGTTAAGTGTTTCCTATTGGTTACCTGTCTGCTGTTAAGTGTTTCCTATTGGTTACCTGTCTGCTGTTAAGTGTTTCCTAATGGTTACCTGTCTGCTGTTAAGTGTTTCCTATTGGTTACCTGTCTGCTGTTAAGTGTTTCCTATTGGTTACCTGTCTGCTGTTAAGTGTTTCCTATTGGTTACCTGTCTGCTGTTAAGTGTTTCCTATTGGTTACCTGTCTGCTGTTAAGTGTTTCCTATTGGTTACCTGTCTGCTGTTAAGTGTTTCCTATTGGTTACCTGTCTGCTGTTAAGTGTTTCCTATTGGTTACCTGTCTGCTGTTAAGTGTTTCCTATTGGTTACCTGTCTGCTGTTAAGTGTTTCCTATTGGTTACCTGTCTGCTGTTAAGTGTTTCCTATTGGTTACCTGTCTGCTGTTAAGTGTTTCCTATTGGTTACCTGTCTGCTGTTAAGTGTTTCCTATTGGTTACCTGTCTGCTGTTAAGTGTTTCCTATTGGTTACCTGTCTGCTGTTAAGTGTTTCCTATTGGTTACCTGTCTGCTGTTAAGTGTTTCCTAATGGTTACCTGTCTGCTGTTAAGTGTTTCCTAATGGTTACCTGTCTGCTGTTAAGTGTTTCCTATTGGTTACCTGTCTGCTGTTAAGTGTTTCCTATTGGTTACCTGTCTGCTGTTAAGTGTTTCCTATTGGTTACCTGTCTGCTGTTAAGTGTTTCCTATTGGTTACCTGTCTGCTGTTAAGTGTTTCCTATTGGTTACCTGTCTGCTGTTAAGTGTTTCCTATTGGTTACCTGTCTGCTGTTAAGTGTTTCCTATTGGTTACCTGTCTGCTGTTAAGTGTTTCCTATTGGTTACCTGTCTGCTGTTAAGTGTTTCCTATTGGTTACCTGTCTGCTGTTAAGTGTTTCCTATTGGTTACCTGTCTGCTGTTAAGTGTTTCCTATTGGTTACCTGTCTGCTGTTAAGTGTTTCCTATTGGTTACCTGTCTGCTGTTAAGTGTTTCCTATTGGTTACCTGTCTGCTGTTAAGTGTTTCCTATTGGTTACCTGTCTGCTGTTAAGTGTTTCCTATTGGTTACCTGTCTGCTGTTAAGTGTTTCCTATTGGTTACCTGTCTGCTGTTAAGTGTTTCCTATTGGTTACCTGTCTGCTGTTAAGTGTTTCCTATTGGTTACCTGTCTGCTGTTAAGTGTTTCCTATTGGTTACCTGTCTGCTGTTAAGTGTTTCCTATTGGTTACCTGTCTGCTGTTAAGTGTTTCCTATTGGTTACCTGTCTGCTGTTAAGTGTTTCCTAATGGTTACCTGTCTGCTGTTAAGTGTTTCCTATTGGTTACCTGTCTGCTGTTAAGTGTTTCCTATTGGTTACCTGTCTGCTGTTAAGTGTTTCCTATTGGTTACCTGTCTGCTGTTAAGTGTTTCCTATTGGTTACCTGTCTGCTGTTAAGTGTTTCCTATTGGTTACCTGTCTGCTGTTAAGTGTTTCCTATTGGTTACCTGTCTGCTGTTAAGTGTTTCCTATTGGTTACCTGTCTGCTGTTAAGTGTTTC
>NW_025760501.1:0-3564 GCF_021184085.1 Oncorhynchus gorbuscha
GAGAGCTCTATTCTTCCATCCCACCCACTCCAGCAACCCCCAGCACAGCCTGCATGACTAGCTCATCCACAGATGGTGGGTAGGATGTTCTTGTTCCAGCACGCTGTGGTAGGTTCCCTGAAAAGCCTGTTGGCTTTCTTGTTATGAACACATCTAATCCCCAACCCAGGCTGCTGGACTATTTTTACTATGGCCTTCAAATCCACCCGCACACACACACATACACAACTCTATATCACAAACAAAGCAACCACGCATCTGATCAGGCACAATAAGGCAGCCTTGATTAAAGCTTTATGCAATGTGCACTTCAGTGCAAAACACATACAGCGCATTCAGAAAGTATTCAAACCCTTTGACTTTTTCCACATTTTGTTATGTTACAGCCTTATTCTAAAATGAATAACATTTGGTTTTTTCCCTCATCAATCTACACACAATGCCTCATAATGACAAAGCAAAAACTGTTGTTTTTTTAAAGAAATTTTTTCAAAGTTATTTTAAAAACTAAAACAGAAATATCAGATTTGCATAAGTATTCAGACCATTTGCTTTTTACTCCCGAGTGGCGCAGCGGTCTGAGCGCACTGCATCTCAGTGCTAGAGGTGTCACTAAAGACCCTGGTTCAATCTCAGGCTTTGTCACAACCAGCCGTGATTGGGAGTCACATAGGGCGGCGCACAACTGGCCCAGTGTCATCCGGGTTAGGGTTTGGCCGGGGTAGACCGTCATTGTAAATAAGAATTTGTTGTTAACTGACGTGCCGAGTTAAATAAAGGTCAAATACATTCAAACCTATTTTTACCAGTACATTGTTGAAGCACCTCTGGCAGCGATTACATCCTTGAGTCTTCTTGGGAATGACGCTACAAGCTTGCCACATCTGTATCTCCCATTATTCTCTGCAGATCCTCTCAAGCTCTGTCAGGTTGGATGGGAGCTTAGCTGCATAGCTATTTTCAGGTCTCTCCAGAGATGTTCGATCAGGTTCAAGTCCGGGCTCTGGCTGGGCCACTCAGAGACATTCAGAGACTTATCCCGAAGCCACTCCTGTGTTGTTTTGGCAGTGTGCTGAGGGTCGTTATCCTGTTCGAAGGTGAACCTTTGCCCCAGCCTAAGGTCCTGAGCGCTCTGCAGCAGGTTTTCATCAATGATCTCTTTGTACTTTGCTTCGTCTTTCCCTTGATCCTGACTAGTCTCCCAGTCCCTGCCGCTGAAAAACATCCCACAGCGTGATGCTGTCACCTCCATCCTCCAGATGGAATGCTTAGCATTCAGGTCAAACAGTTCAATCTTGGTTTCATCAGACCAGAGAATCTTGTTTCTCATGGTCTGAGTGTACTAAGAGTATTTCAGTTTTTTAATTGTAATACATTTGCTAACATTTCTAAAAACCTGTTTTCGCTTCATCATTATGAGGTATTGTGTGTAGATCAAGGAGGAAAACTGTTTTATTTAATCCCTTTTAGAAAAAGGCTGTAAAGTAAAAACATGTGGAAAAAGCCTAGGGGTCTGAATATATTCCGAATGCACTGTACATACTGTAGGCTACTCACATGCACAGAGTGGGTAGAACTCAGTTCCTTACGAACATAACTTATTCAATACACCCACATACAGTGTGTACACACACACACGCACGCACGCACGCACGCACGCACGCACGCACGCACGCACGCACGCACGCACACACACACACACACACACACACACACACACACACACACAATATCCCTGGTTTTTGTTTTGGTCCATCAGTATCATGAATCCAATCCCTCTCCATTATTACAAGGTTCATTAGACTCAGACTGGCTGTGTTACTAGGTATCAGTTCATTAGACTCAGACTGCCTGTGTTACTAGGTATCAGTTCATTAGACTCAGACTGTTTGTGTTACTAGATATCAGTTCAGACCGGCTGTGTTACTAGTTATCAGTTCAGACTGGCTGTGTTACTAGATATCAGTTCAGACTGGCTGTGTTACTAGGTATCAGTTCAGACTGGCTGTGTTACTAGATATCAGTTCAGACTGGCTGTGTTACTAGATATCAGTTCAGACTGGCTGTGTTACTAGGTATCAGTTCAGACTGGCTGAGGTACTAGATATCAATTCAGACTGGCTGTGTTACCAGGTATCAGTTCAGACTGGATGTGTTACTAGGTCAGTTCAGACTGGCTGTGTAGATACTACTGGCTGTGAGTATCAGTTCAGACTAGCTGTGTTACTAGGTATCAGTTCAGACTGGCTGTGTTACTAGATATCCATCACTGGCTGTGTTACTGATATCAGTTCCAGACTGGCTGTGTTACTAGATATCAGTTCAGACTGGCGACTAGATATCAGTTCAGACTGGCTGTGTTACTAGATATCAGTTCAGACTGGCTGTGTTACTAGGTATATCAGACTGGATGTGTTACTAGGTACAGTTCAGACTGGCTGTGTTACTAGATATCAGTTCATTAGACTCAGACTGGCTGTGTTACTAGGTATCAGTTCAGACTGGCTGTGTTACTAGGTATCAGTTCAGACTGGCTGTGTTACTAGATATGTTCATTAGACTAGACTGGCTGTGTTACTTTCAGTTCAGACTGGCTGTTGTGTTACTAGGTATCAGTTCAGACTGGCTGTGTTACTAGATATCAGTTCAGACTGGCTGTGTTACTAGATATCAGTTCAGACTGGCTGGGTTACTAGGTATCAGTTCAGACTGGCTGTGTTACTAGATATCAGTTCAGACTGGCTGGGTTACTAGGTATCAGTTCAGACTGGCTGTGTTACTAGATATCAGTTCATTAGACTCAGACTGGCTGTGTTACTAGATATCAGTTCAGACTGGCTGGGTTACTAGGTATCAGTTCAGACTGGCTGTGTTACTAGATATCAGTTCATTAGACTCAGACTGGCTGTGTTACTAGATATCAGTTCATTAGACTCAGACTGGCTGTGTTACTAGGTATCAGTTCAGACTGGCTGTGTTACTAGGTATCAGTTCATTAGACTCAGACTGGCTGTGTTACTAGGTATCAGTTCAGACTGGCTGTGTTACTAGGTATCAGTTCAGACTGGCTGAGGTACTAGATATCAGTTCAGACTGGCTGTGTTACCAGGTATCAGTTCAGACTGGCTGAGGTACTAGATATCAGTTCAGACTGGCTGTGTTACTAGGTATCAGTTCAGACTAGCTGTGTTACTAGGTATCAGTTCAGACTGGCTGAGGTACTAGATATCAGTTCAGACTGGCTGTGTTACTAGGTATCAGTTCAGACTGGCTGTGTTACTAGATATCAGTTCAGACTGGCTGTGACTTACAGTTCAGACTGGCTGTGGTATCAGTTCAGACTGGCTGTGTTACCAGGTATCAGTTCAGACTGGATGTGTTACTAGGTATCAGTTCAGACTGGCTGTGTTACTAGATATCAGTTCATTAGACTCAGACTGGCTGTGTTACTAGGTATCAGTTCAGACTGGCTGTGTTTCCTAGGTATCAGTTCAGACTGGCTGTGTTACTAGATATCAGTTCATTAGACTCAGACTGGCTGTGTTACTAGGTATCAGTTCAGAC
>NW_025760502.1:0-3563 GCF_021184085.1 Oncorhynchus gorbuscha
CTGGAGACACCTGCTCACACGCAGCATCTGATGAAGGCACAAACACGACAGGACAGGGTGATACACAATCACGGCAAAACACGACAGGACAGGGCGAAACGCAATCACAGCATGGTGAATACAAAACAAGGAACCGACGGAACAGGAACGGATCACAAAGGAATAAATAGGGAGTCTAATCAGGGGAAAGGATCGGGAACAGGTGTGGGAAGACTAAATGATGATTAGGGGAATAGAACAGCTGGGAGCAGGAACGGAACGACAGAGAGAAGAGAGAGCGAGAGAGTGAGAGAGGGAGGGGGAGAGAGAAGGATAGAACCAAACAAGACCAGCAGAGGGAAACGAATAGCATGGGGAGCACAGGGACAAGACATGACAATAAATGACAAACATGACAGTACCCCCCACTCACCGAGCGCTCCTGGCGCACTCGAGGAGGAATCCTGGCGGCAACGGGAGGAAATCATCGATGAGCGAACGGTCCAGCACGTCCCGAGACGGAACCCAACTCCTCTCCTCAGGACCGTAACCCTCCCAATCCACTAGGTATTGGTGACCCCGTCCCCGAGAACGCATGTCCATAATCTTATGTACCTTGTAAATAGGTGCGCTCTCGACAAGGACGGGAGGGGGGGAGGGAAGACGAACGGGGGTGCGAAGAAAGGGCTTAACACAGGAGACATGGAAGACAGGATGGACGCGACGAAGATGTCGCGGAAGAAGCAGTCGCACAGCGACAGGATTGACGACCTGGGAGACACGGAACGGACCAATGAACCGCGGAGTCAACTTACGAGAAGCTGTCGTAAGAGGAAGGTTGCGAGTGGAAAGCCACACTCTGGCCGCAACAATACCTTGGACTCTTAATCCTGCGTTTATTGGCGGCTCTCACCGTCTGTGCCCTGTAACGGCAAAGTGCAGACCTCACCCTCCTCCAGGTGCGCTCACAACGTTGGACAAACGCTTGAGCGGAGGGAACGCTGACTCGGCAAGCTGGGATGAGAACAGAGGAGGCTGGTAACCCAGACTACTCTGAAACGGAGATAACCCGGTAGCAGACGAAGGAAGCGAATTGTGAGCGTATTCTGCCCAGGGGAGCTGTTCTGCCCAAGACGCAGGGTTCCTGGAAAGAAAGGCTGCGTAGTATGCGACCAATCGTCTGATTGGCCCTCTGCTTGACCGTTAGACTGGGGATGAAACCCGGAAGAGAGACTGACGGACGCACCAATCAAACGACAGAACTCCCTCCAAAACTGTGACGTGAATTGCGGACCTCTGTCTGAAACGGCGTCTAACGGGAGGCCATGAATTCTGAATACATTCTCAATAATGATTTGTGCCGTCTCCTTAGCGGAAGGAAGTTTAGCGAGGGGAATGAAATGTGCCGCCTTAGAGAACCTATCGACAACCGTCAGAATCACAGTCTTCCCGCAGACAAAGGCAGACCGGTAATGAAGTCTAAGGCAATGTGAGACCATGGTCGAGAAGGAATGGGGAGCGGTCTGAGACGACCGGCAGGAGGAGAGTTACCCGACTTAGTCTGCGCGCAGTCCGAACAGGCAGCCACGAAACGGCGCGTGTCACGCTCCTGAGTCGGCCACCAAAAGCGCTGGCGAATAGACGCAAGAGTGCCTCGAACACCGGGATGACCCGCTAACTTGGCAGAGTGAGCCCACTGAAGAACAGCCAGACGAGTGGAAACAGGAACGAAAAGGAGGTTACTAGGACAAGCGCGCGGCGACGCAGTGTGCGTGAGTGCTTGCTTAACCTGTCTTTCAATTCCCCAGACTGTTAACCCGACAACACGCCCATAAGGAAGAATCCCCTCGGGATCAGTAGAAGCCACAGAAGAACTAAACAGACGGGATAAGGCATCAGGCTTGGTGTTCTTGCTACCCGGACGGTAAGAAATCACAAACTCGAAACGAGCGAAAAAACAACGCCCAACGAGCTTGACGGGCATTAAGTCGTTTGGCAGAACGGATGTACTCAAGGTTCTTATGGTCTGTCCAAACGACAAAAGGAACGGTCGCCCTCCAACCACTGTCGCCATTCGCCTAGGGCTAAGCGGATGGCGAGCAGTTCACGGTTACCCACATCATAGTTGCGCTCAGATGGCGACAGGCGATGAGAAAAATAAGCGCAAGGATGAACCTTATCGTCAGACTGGAAGCGCTGGGATAGAATGGCTCCCACGCCTACCTCTGAAGCCAACCTCGACAATGAATTGTCTAGTGACGTCAGGAGTAACGAGGATAGGAGCGGACGTAAAACGTTCTTTTAGAAGATCAAAAGCTCCCTGGGCGGAACCGACCACTTAAAACACGTCTTGACAGAAGTAAGAGCTGTGAGAGGGGCAGCAACTTGACCGAAATTACGAATGAAACGCCGATAGAAATTAGCGAAACCTAAAAGCGCTGCAACTCGACACGTGACCTTGAACGGGCCAATCACTGACAGCTTGACCTTAGCGGAATCCATCTGAATGCCTTCAGCGGAAATAACGGAACCGAGAAAAGTAACGGAGGAGACATGAAAAGAGCACTTCTCAGCCTTTACGTAGAGACAATTCTCTAAAAGGCGCTGTAGAACACGTCGAACGTGCTGAACATGAATCTCGAGTGACGGAGAAAAAATCAGGATATCGTCAAGATAGACAAAAACAAAATGTTCAGCATGTCTCTCAGAACATCATTAACTAATGCCTGAAAAACAGCTGGCGCATTGGCGAGACCGAACGGCAGAACCCGGTACTCAAAATGCCCTAACGGAGTATTAAACGCCGTTTTCCACTCGCCCCCTCTCTGATGCGCACGAGATGGTAAGCGTTACGAAGGTCCAACTTAGTAAAGCACCTGGCTCCCTGCAGAATCTCGAAGGCTGATGACATAAGGGGAAGCGGATAACGATTCTTAACCGTTATGTCATTCAGCCTCGATAATCCACGCAGGGGCGCAGAGTACCGTCCTTCTTCTTAACAAAAAGAACCCCGCCCCGGCCGGAGAGGAAGAAGGCACTATGGTACCGGCGTCAAGAGACACAGACAAATAATCCTCGAGAGCCTTACGTTCGGGAGCCGACAGAGAGTATAGTCTACCTCGAGGAGGAGTGGTCCCCGGAAGGAGATCAATACTACAATCATACGACCGGTGAGGAGGAAGGGAGTTGGCTCGGGACCGACTGAAGACCGTGCGCAGATCATGATATTCCTCCGGCACTCCTGTCAAATCGCCAGGTTCCTCCTGAGAAGTAGGGACAGAAGAAATGGGAGGGATGGCAGACATTAAACACTTCACATGACAAGAAACGTTCCAGGATAGGATAGAATTACTAGACCAATTAATAGAAGGATTATGACATACAAGCCAGGGGTGACCCAAAACAACAGGTGTAAACGGTGAACGGAAAATCAAAAAGACATAGTCTCACTGTGGTTACAGATACTGTGAGAGTTAAAGGTAGTGTCTCAAATTTGATACTGGGAAGATGACTACCATCTAAGGCAAACATGGGCGTAGGCCTGTCTAACGGTCTGAAAGGAATGTTATGTTTCCGAGCCCATG
>NW_025760503.1:0-3563 GCF_021184085.1 Oncorhynchus gorbuscha
AAGCAGTTGCTAGGGACTCTCCTGGAAGAAGCTAGCTAGCTTACAAAGAATAACAACAAAAAATATCTAGTTAACAGAAGAAAGGAAGACAAAATAAGGACAAAAGAAGGACAGAAGAAAAGGAAAAGAAAGAGGACAACAAAGTGAAACAGTCAGCACTTCTATTGCAACTTCGTATTTCGTCGTCCTAACGTAGTCTACACTGCTATCTGCCCAGCAGCTAGCCAGCTAGCAAACGTCCACCGTCTACCGAATAGCAGCACTGTAGAAACTATTACACTCAACTGAACGACTTGATTAGTGTAGTGTTAGCTAGCTACATAGTTGTCTTTGCTGTCTTCGTATCCAAGATAATTGTGTAGTTTAGAGCGTGTAGTCTTAGAGTGATTATCTTAATTTACCGAGGTTAGCTAGCCAGCTATTTGTCGTCCTTAACGTAGGAGACACTGCTAGCTAGCCAACAGCTAGCCAACGTCTACTGAATAGAACTTCCGCACTCAACAACCCGGTCGCATTCCGCTTCGCTCCACAGGTAGTATCACATTTTTCATTTCATTTCATTACAGCACAACGGTTTGATTTGTTTGATCGTAGCTAGCTACATAGCTAGCTACATAGCCGTCTGTGTATCAAAGATAATTGTGTAGTCTAGAGCGATTTTCTAGGTTAGCTAGCCAGCTATTGTCGTTCTTTTAACGCAACGTAACGTAATCAACACTGCTAGCTAGCCAGCTAGCCCCCGAATAGCAGCACTGTAGAAACTACTACACTCAACGGAACGACTTGATTAGTGTAGTGTCAACAACGCAGCCACTGTCAGCTAGCCTACAAAGTCAACAACGCAGCCACTGCCAGCTAGCCTACTTCAGCAGTACTGTATCATTTTTAATAATTTTAGTCAATAAGATTCTTGCTACGTAAGCTTAACTTTCTGAACATTCGAGACGTGTAGTCCACTTGTCATTCCAATCTCCTTGCATTAGCGTAGCCTCTTCTGTAGCCTGTCAACTATGTGTCTGTCTATCCCTGTTCTCTCCTCTCTGCACAGACCATACAAACGCTCCACACCCGCGTGGCCGCTGCCACCCTAATCTGGTGGTCCCAGCGCGCACGACCCACGTGGAGTTCCAGGTCTCCGGTAGCCTCTGGAACTGCCGATCTGCAGCCAACAAGGCAGAGTTCATCTCAGCCTATGCCTCCCTCCAGTCCCTCGACTTCTTGGCACTGACAGAAACATGGATCACCACAGATAACACTGCTACTCCTACTGCTCTCTCTTCGTCCGCCCACGTGTTCTCGCACACCCCGAGAGCTTCTGGTCAGCGGGGTGGTGGCATAGGGATCCTTATCTCTCCCATGTGGTCATTCTCTCTTTCTCCCCTTACCCATCTGTCTATCGCCTCCTTTGAATTTCATGCTGTCACAGTTACCAGCCCTTTCAAGCTTAACATCCTTATCATTTATCGCCCTCCAGGTCCCCTCGGAGAGTTCATCAATGAGCTTGATGCCTTGATAAGCTCCTTTCCTGAGGACGGCTCACCTCTCACAGTTCTGGGCGACTTTAACCTCCCCACGTCTACCTTTGACTCATTCCTCTCTGCCTCCTTCTTTCCACTCCTCTCCTCTTTTGACCTCACCCTCTCACCTTCCCCCTACTCACAAGGCAGGCAATACGCTCGACCTCATCTTTACTAGATGCTGTTCTTCCACTAACCTCATTGCAACTCCCCTCCAAGTCTCCGACCACTACCTTGTATCCTTTTCCCTCTCGCTCTCATCCAACACTTCCCACACTGCCCCTACTCGGATGGTATCGCGCCGTCCCAACCTTCGCTCTCTCTCCCCCGCTACTCTCTCCTCTTCCATCCTATCATCTCTTCCCTCTGCTCAAACCTTCTCCAACCTATCTCCTGATTCTGCCTCCTCAACCCTCCTCTCCTCCCTTTCTGCATCCTTTGACTCTCTATGTCCCCTATCTTCCAGGCCGGCTCGGTCCTCCCCTCCCGCTCCGTGGCTTGACGACTCAATGCGAGCTCACAGAACAGGGCTCCGGAAGGCCGAGCGGAAATGGAGGAAAACTCGCCTCCCTGCGGACCTGGCATCCTTTCACTCCCTCCTCTCTACATTTTCCTCCTCTGTCTCTGCTGCTAAAGCCACTTTCTACCACTCTAAATTCCAAGCATCTGCCTCTAACCCTAGGAAGCTCTTTGCCACATTCTCCTCCCTCCTGAATCCTCCTCCCCCTCCCCCTCCTCCCTCTCTGCAGATGACTTCGTCAACCATTTTGAAAAGAAGATCGACGACATCCGATCCTCGTTTGCTAAGTCAAACAACACCGCTGGTTCTGCTCACACTGCCCTACCCTGTGCTCTGACCTCTTTCTCCCCTCTCTCTCCAGATGAAATCTCGCGCCTTGTGACGGCCGGCCGCCCAACAACCTGCCCGCTCGACCCTATCCCCTCCTCTCTTCTCCAGACCATTTCCGGAGACCTTCTCCCTTACCTCACCTCGCTCATCAACTTATCCCTGACCGCTGGCTACGTCCCTTCCGTCTTCAAGAGAGCGAGAGTTGCACCCCTTCTGAAAAAACCTACACTCGATCCCTCCGATGTCAACAACTACAGACCAGTATCCCTTCTTTCTTTTCTCTCCAAAACTCTTGAACGTGCCGTCCTTGGTCAGCTCTCCCGCTATCTCTCTCAGAATGACCTTCTTGATCCAAATCAGTCAGGTTTCAAGACTAGTCATTCAACTGAGACTGCTCTTCTCTGTATCACTGAGGCGCTCCGCACCGCTAAAGCTAACTCTCTCTCCTCTGCTCTCATCCTTCTAGACCTATCGGCTGCCTTCGATACTGTGAACCATCAGATCCTCCTCTCTCCACCCTCTCCGAGTTGGGCATCTCCGGCGCGGCCCACGCTTGGATTGCGTCCTACCTGACAGGTCGCTCCTACCAGGTGGCGTGGCGAGAATCTGTCTCCTCACCACCGCGCTCTCACCACTGGTGTCCCCCAGGGCTCTGTTCTAGGCCCTCTCCTATTCTCGCTATACACCAAGTCACTTGGCTCTGTCATAACCTCACATGGTCTCTCCTATCATTGCTATGCAGACGACACACAATTAATCTCTCCTTTCCCCCTTCTGATGACCAGGTGGCGAATCGCATCTCTGCATGTCTGGCAGACATATCAGTGTGTGGATGACGGATCACCACCTCAAGCTGAACTTCGGCAAGACGGAGCTGCTCTTCCTCCCGGGGAAGGACTGCCCGTTCCATGATCTCGCCATCACGGTTGACAACTCCATTGTGTCCTCCTCCCAGAGCGCTAAGAACCTTGGCGTGATCCTGGACAACAAACTGTCGTTCTCAACTAACATCAAGGCGGTGGCCCGTTCCTGTAGGTTCATGCTCTACAACATCCGCAGAGTACGACCCTGCCTCACACAGGAAGCAGGCGCAGGTCCTAATCCAGGCACTTGTCATCTCCCCCGTCTGGATTACTGCAACTCGCTGTTGGCTGGGCTCCCTGCCTGTGCCATTAAACCCCTACAACTCATCCAGA